>NW_027362764.1:673861184-673913684 GCF_046119375.1 Phyllobates terribilis | reverse complement strand
AACTGTCCGAGCCCAGCCATGCTTTGCTTCCGAGATCAGACGAGATCAGGCGTATCCAAGGTGGTATGGCCAGTAGACGCTGCTTGATCCATCACCCGGCCAGCCTTTGTCAGGATCGCTTGGTGGCGACCAATCTGGCCGTGACGGGGCGGGCTCCGAAGGGTCCATGCAAAGGCTGTGCCATCCCTACAGGTGTGGTTTATTTAGCAGTGATTCACCCGCCGCATCAGGTGTCTTCAAAAATGGCTCGGCGCAGGGTCTCCTGCAGGCTAAACCCTTCATCGCGGTAATGTGACAGAAAGAGCAAGCTGGACCCGTAACTTGGGGGCTGAGCGAGACGTCCAGGGGTGAATGAAGGAAGAGGGTGAGATGGTTGCCAGTGACTTTGAGCTGCTCTTCAGGGGGGAGGGTCGTGTTGCCTGCAAAGGCCTTCTGCTTGGGGTTACCTGTGGTTGCCTCCAGCCACCCGGGAGACGCTGGTCCTGGTGAAAAGGAGCCTAGTATTAAAAGTAAAGAAGCAACAATGCTGGAGGCCCACGGTGATCAGAAGGATGCTGGTATTTTGCAGAGATGAAATAGCGCAAGAGAGAAAGCAAATGAAAAAAAGAAAAGAGAATTAATGTGTGCACTTGTGAAAGGGAATGGAAAAAAGGCATAGAAGAGAGTGCCCCCTGCTGGTGGAAGGAAGGAAAAAGCAAAAGCCTACAGCACCTGGCAATCTCAAAAAAGGGGGAAATGTTAAATGGTTAATTATGGAAATTCATTTGGAATGTTAACCGATAATCATTTTTCTGAGTTCTATGCCTCAGCCATCGTGTCTAGTTGACATGCGCTATTTGTGTGTGTATTTTTGGTTCACTACCATATGTAGAACAGGTGTCCATACGACTGGCTATAAAAGCCCATGGTACAGAAAGGGGGGGCTCTCTTGCTCTGCCCACCCCACAAGACACAGAATCTTCTTGCTGAGAAGCAGATGACATGTAGGTCTGGACACATGCTGGACAAAGACATGATTTACCAGCCAGGATCCAAGGAAAGATGGGTGAATCTCAACAATTAAGCTAATTATGGACAAATGGACATTACTTTATAACTAATTATTGTATGTACCTGCTGCAATCTGATTCTTTTTAATGGACAATCCAAGAATAAATAGATACATTTTTTATAAGAATATCGTGATATTGATACTTTGAGAAGTCCTCAGTAGAAAAAAATAATACAGGAAGAGAATTATTTTACAATGGTGAGCCAGCCAGTCCTGTTTTTTTGTTTTTTAAATTGAGTAAGTGAATTTCTTCCGTGAACAAGGGGGGAGTCCTGACGAGCTGAACAGCTGTTATTCACGTGTCAGTAAATTCACTAGTTTGTCACGAGAAGCAGAAAGGACCTACAGACTGAGGAAAGACAGGAAGCAGAGGTACTAACAAGGAACAGAATCACACAGGAAAAGAATCAGACGAACTGAAGACAGGACGTGCTGATAAAGAGAAGCCAAGGAATCTTAAGGTAAGCAAAATATGGATATAATTTCTTCTTTTGCTAAACAAAGTAATATTAATTTCAAAGGTAATGTAGGAGATGACATAGACGTTTTGTGGCTCAGTTTATACAAAGAATGTGAATTGCAGAATTTACAGTTAACTTCTAAATTGGTAAATAGAGACAAACAGAAATTGAGAAAAATTCTACATTTGGTAGATTTTTTTCATAGTCTTGTGTTAGAGATTTCTAAGCAGGAAAATAGTGTAGAAGTGTCAGACGGTGATACTGATTCTGACTGTAATGTGGAAAATGAACAAGAAGTAAGACACGTGTCTGTAACTGAAGGTGACCTTGGGTCTGACCAAGAGACGGACATACAGAAACCTGACATGGGAGGAGACATGACTGACATACGAGAAACCGACATACTAGGTGATGTGGGAGGAGACGTGAGTGACGTAGGAGGAACGGACGTACAAGAGCCACTAAAAATATCAGAGAATTCTGGAATTACCCAGGCTCAACTCCAAATTAAAATGAGGAAAAATTTGCTGAAATTATACAAAATCATGCCAAAATATGATGTCAAAATCCATGCCTGTAGAAATTCAGAGACATTTGAGAGCTTCTCTGATAAGTTTGATTTATCCAATGAGGAGAGGAATCAATTATTTAAAATATGGATTCCTGTGACATTGTCCAGACGTTTACATTTAATGCCCTGTGAAAATGACTCTCCTAATGGATGGGAAAATGATTCGGACAGATTAAGATATTTGATTTATTGTGTCACAAAGGATTTTCCCAACATAGAAGATCTGCAGAAACTAAGGTTTGGTAGGAAGGAATGTACATATACATGCATGTCCATATTTGAACGGTTGTACAAAGCTCTCATCAAAAATGGAAAAGTACAACATATGATAACAACTTTTGTACAAAAATTCAAATTCCTAAATTCAGTTTCCCAAGTTATGGCATCACAAAAAAATTCATTATTTGAATGTGCGCAGATGCTGGATTTTGTTAGAAAACATGAGAATCGTGAAAAGAAAATAAATCAAGCTAAATTTATAAAACCAGGAAAGGTAAAATCTTACCAAAAGCCAATATCAAACTCTCCTAGACTGAGTCATCCCCATAGTGAACTCTATCAAATACGCAGAAGATTTCATATATGTTATAAGCCATATCAGCCAGTGCAAAGATCCATCTCTCCACAGAATGAGTTAATTCTCAGTCAGAACTGTGATTCTCTAAAAAGGAAAATGGCTGAAACTGATGGACAGAGACAGGTGAGACGACCAACTCACTGTGACGTAATGTAATGTGGACAGAAGAACAGGCAGTTCTCTGAGGTTTTGAAGGATAGAAAAATGTCTTTCCTAAATAGGGCGTTCCTGGAGATATTTGAGAGAGACAAAAGATTTGGTTTAGGGAGTGGCTAAGGAAAAACTGTAATTATAATGTTGTATCAAAATGTAATACAATGTCTCAATATTTATTTATAATCTCATACAGTAAAATTGTAGTTACATAGTTTCTAATAGTTCATATATATATATATATATATATATACACTTGTCTAAGTAGAGATTGCGTATAATTGTATTTATATATATGTTTATAAAATATATATATATACAGTGCCTACAAGTAGTATTCAACCCCCTGCAGATTTAGCTGGTTTGATAAGATGCAAATAAGTTAGAGCCTTCAAACTGCAAACGAGAGTAGGTTTTATGAACAGAAGCATAAATCTTACAAACCAAAAAGTTATGTTGCTCATTTGAATTTTATTAAATTTTAAACATAAAAGTGTGGGTCAATTATTATTCAACCCCTATGTTTAATATTTTGTGGAATAACCCTTGTTTGCAATTACAGCTAATAATCGTCTTTTATAAGACCTGATCAGGCCGGCACAGGTCTGTGGAGTTATCTTGGCCCACTCCTCCATGCAGATCTTCTCCAAGTTATCTAGGTTCTTTGGGTGTCTCATGTGGACTTTATTCTTGAGCTCCTTCCACAAGTTTTCAATTGGGTTAAGGTCAGGAGACTGACTAGGCCACTCCAATACCTTGACTTTTTCCCTCTTGAACCAGGTCTTGGTTTTCTTGGCTGCGTGCTTTGGGTCGTTGTCTTGTTGGAAGATGAAATTACGATCCATCTTAAGATCCTTGATGGAGGAGCGGAGGTTCTTGGCCAAAATCTCCAGGTAGGCCGTGCTATCCATCTTCCCATGGATGCGGACCAGATGGCCAGGCCCCTTGGCAGAGAAACAGCCCCACAGCATGATGCTGCCACCACCATGCTTGACTGTAGGGATGGTATTCTTGGGGTTGTATGCAGTGCCATCCAGTCTCCAAACGTCACGTGTGTGGTTGGCACCAAAGATCTCGATCTTGGTCTCATCAGACCTTAGAACCTTGAACCAGTCTGTCTCAGAGTCCTCCAAGTGATCATGAGCAAACTGTAGACGAGCCTTGACATGATGCTTTGAAAGTAAAGGTACCTTACGGGCTCGTCTGGAACGGAGACCATTGCGGTGGAGTACGTTACTTATGGTATTGACTGAAACCAATGTCCCCACTGCCATGAGATCTTCCCGGAGCTCCTTCCTTGTTGTCCTTGGGTTAGCCTTGACTCTTCGGACAAGCCTGGCCTCGGCACGGGAGGACACTTTCAAAGGCTGTCCAGGCCGTGGAAGGCTAACAGTAGTTCCATAAGCCTTCCACTTACGGATGATGCTCCCAACAGTGGAGACAGGTAGGCCCAACTCCTTGGAAAGGGTTTTGTACCCCTTGCCAGCCTTGTGACCCTCCACGATCTTGTCTCTGATGGCCTTGGAATGCTCTTTTGTCTTTCCCATGTTGACCATGTCTGAGTGCTGTTCACAAGTTTGGGGAGGGTCTTAAATAGTCAGAAAAGGCTGGCAAAAGAGATCTTTAATCCACACATGTGAAGCTCATTATTCTTGGTGCCTGAACTACTTCTTAATACTTTAGGGGGACCAAACAGAATACTTGTGATTTGAGGGGTTGAATAATAAATGACACTCTGAATTAACTTTTAACGTTTTAAAAAAACAAAAAAACAAAAAAAAAGTTGCTGCAGTGCATTTCCCACTTCCAGGCTGATCTACAGTACAAATGTCACAATGCCAAGTTAATTCCGCATGTGTCAACCACCTAAATCTGCAGGGGGTTGAATACTACTTGTAGGCACTGTATATATTAATTAATAAATTAGAACTTCATATATATAAATTTAAGTAGCAATATTTTGAATTACATTAGAACCAACCAATATATGTATACGATATTTAAATAATTCTGTTTCTGTATGAATTTGATATTTAATTTTATTTTCTTATATTTCCTTAGAGTTTTCATTCCAAAGCAGGATTTGATCAAAGAACTCTAAAATTGATTTAGTTCTTTATTCACACAGGAAGTGAAAAAATTGCATGATTTTATGTGTATAACATTTTAAAATAATAACAATATATCTAGTTGAACTATAATATATATGTAATACTTATTAATTCTTTTGTGTTGCTAATATTTTCTGTGCATGAAGTGTTCGTGCAAATTAAAGTAGCTTTACAGCATGACGTGTGACAGCTGCGGCCTTTGAACTTTGAGCTAATAGTATAGGATCCCATCCATTCTATTTTCAACTGATGTAACTTAAGACCGGGCAGCCAGTGAAAAAAGAATCTAAGACAAGAGTTTTTTCAAGTGTCTGAAATTCCAGTGACTTACTCTCATATTATATAATATGTACTTGGGGAATATTCAAAGAAATATAAAGATATTCAATTGATATGGCAATGCGCATTAATAAATTGGGATACAACAATTTTGGGTTAAATATATATATATATATCTAAAACTTCATATGTGGAATGTTTGAGTTGAACAGATCTGTGAATGTCAGAGTGAAGGTGACAGATGAGTAAATCAGCAGCTGCTAAGTGTGATTGATGTGACAGAGGCCTCGTATGTTTGTATGTTTGAAAAAAAAAAGTTTCTTTATGTGAAGGTACAAAAATATATTTAATTCTGAGGAAATTATAATACATAATTAGGTATTATCTACATATGTATATTTCTATATTTCTTTAATAATTATTATTTCTTGATTTAACTAATAGTGGATAAGGGCAACCACACATCAAAATGGTTTACAAAGCAAATTTATATTTAGAATAATTTTCCACATGATAATATTCTTGAATAACTATAATATTATTTTTAATGGTTACCTAAATAGGCACACACCTCTCTTTAGTCAAATCTATGCTACTCATCGATATGAAATTTATGCACAATATTTCTAGAAGAATAATTATTTTTAATTTGGTTCTGATATATACATAAATTTTATAAAATATTTTTTTTGGTATTAAGGGGGAAAATGTGTTTTTGATCCTGATTACATAATCACTTTTGATCAATACTTATTTTCCACACATTTTAATAAAGAAGAAATAATAATAAGGTACTATGGTATAATTAAGAAGAGTATTACATGCAAAGTTGCATAATTTAATATTTTTTGGTGGTACAAGGTTATGACAAATATGAAATCATCCAGATAATGGAGATATAAGGGTATTTTTTATGGAGAATATAATTACTCTGCATTTGTCATTAAAATTTAAAGGCCTTATTTTTATTTTTATTCTTATTTTTACACTTAATTTTATTTTTAATTTTTTAAATTTTATTCTTACTTTATACTTCTTATTTTTCTATTTTTTCATTTTTTAATTCTCATTTGATTTTATTTGAGTTCAATATCTCAATTGAGAAAACACATTAATATTTAATAAAGTAATGTCTAATACAAGAGTATTGCTTCATTAAATATATATTGCTAAGGAAAAAAATGTTTACATTTTCTGAGTAAACACAACAATTCATTCATTCATTTATTCATTCATTCATTCATTCATACATTCATATATTTATTCATTTTGGTTCAGGAGTATACATTCTTTGATATTATTGGTTTAATAAAGATATAAAAACTTGTTTTTTCAAAATACACTGACACCTATGGGTTGGAAAAGGTAATTACACCTATGACATAAAAATGTTCTATCATATGGAGAACTTGATTGATAATGAATTATTATCTATTATTGTTTATTATTCCAAACATAATTTATTTTAATATTTTGATAATAATTAGATGGATATTACTGATTGCTATGGTACGCTGTGATATTATAGGTTAGGAAAAACTGCCAGATTTGGTATCAGATTAGGGAATGAAGACTTCAATCAAGACATCGCAATTATGAATTCTATCTTAATAAAGACTTTTAATTTTTATAAATCAAAGAGATTCTCAAAAGTTACAAGAAGAAGCAACTGATATCCGGACGTCTCAGAAGGTAACAGGTGTGAATGCTGAGTGTCATAATAGACTGTGTCCATTACATACAATACAATTCACACCACTGATCACCAGGACGGCAGAGGACGATGATCCTATATGTACTGTGTTGTGTTCAAGTTTCATCACGTTCCACTGGTTTCTTATCACCTGCAACGCTTCAATGAAAGCTGGTGAACAGGTAATACCTGGCATATGTGTCCTGTATATAAAGGACTGAGTACTGGTTATGGTGCTATATAAAGCAGGAAAGTGTCAAGTTAGCCCTTGCTTTACTGACCAAAAACTTCACATCTGTTCCAAAAGTGACACGAGACCAGTGCGGACACACGGAAGATTCCAAAGACGATCCAACGTAAGTCCAGGTGACACTGCACAGATATTAAAGCTACATTTCATCCATGGACTTTGTTTTCTTATCAACTGACACACATGATCTTTCTAATAAAGAGTACAGTTTATGGACTGAACAATAATGAACACAATTATGGACTGTACAATATCTACATGCTGTAATTTATTTCAAAGGAGTTTTCATCTAAAGACTGTGTTATAAAAGAACCAAGAAGAAGACGAGACGACGACCCGATGACATCAGATGATGACGATTGAACCCGCGATTGCTTCAATTTAGATATAGGGAAGTATAATTATACATATTAAATGAATATTAGTCGCGGCTTACCATAACATCAATTCACATCATTATATAACAATAATCCGATATTGATACTATTATTACTATTATTATTATTATG
Source organism: Phyllobates terribilis (assembly GCF_046119375.1). NCBI lineage: Eukaryota > Metazoa > Chordata > Amphibia > Anura > Dendrobatidae > Phyllobates > Phyllobates terribilis. The sequence continues at coordinate 673,906,029 of NW_027362764.1, read as the reverse complement.
GAAATTTAATGATATTGCCAAGGAAGAAGGAAAGAAAAAATGATTGATGAATGTATCTTCTTTTGAGATTTTTCAGTTAAAGTCCTTTTATTCTCAAAAAAGGGGGAAATGTTAAATGGTTAATTATGGAAATTCATTTGGAATGTTAATCGATAATCATTTTTCTGAGTTCTATGCCTCAGCCATCGTGTCTAGTTGACATGCGCTAGTTGTGTGTGTATTTTTGGTTCACTACTGATAGGAAAATTAGTATACCATATCAATTAATCCCTTTTAATATAACCCTTTAACACTCCTATAAACCAATGTAGTAAAATATGCTGCTTAAACAACTAAATTATAATAAGATTAATCAATAATCTCTAAGCAAAGATGTAAAGTTTACCCAAGCCACTGTGGAATTTGCAGGGGTTGCTTATCTTAGTCAAAATGCCCTTTTGAGGTCAGGTTGATCTAGGGAAAGCACATTGACCAACAAAACAGGTACATTGCATCAAGTAATTATATAAGTACATAGGTAAGTATTTTATGTAATCGCCTGATTACTAATGATTGGATGCTAGTTGTTTATATTGTAAGATGATTGGTTATGCTATAATCTTCCTATGTCCCACCTACTATGTACAACCCACAATTTATACTATAAGAATTGTGCCCCAATACAATGGAGGCAGTTCTGTTCTAATATTGATCAGAGCTCTTGTGGCTACAATAAAACTTTCTTTAATCTGCAGAGATAGTGTGTGCACTCATCCTTTGGGAGACTGAGACGTTATTCCATATCAGTTGGTGCCGAAACCCGGGACCTCACGCCGCTACTTTGGACGGGAGAATTGCAAGCTGTATGCTGGCTGGACAGGTGGATCACTACTACAAAAGCGCGCTGCAGGTGAGAATTCCCTGTTGTTTGGGTGGTCATCCACTTTGACCTGTCAGTAACTTCTTGTTCCTGTCCAGTAGCGTCTGAGGTATTTATTTTAGCCTTTATTTTATCCACTCTCCCAAAGGGTATATAGTAAATGTACGTAAGGTATTAGAGTTTATTTCAATGTTATAAAGTTTTACTGTCATGTAAATATTGCTGATATTTCTGGTCTGTTTCCTGAGAGAGCTGTGTAATATACTATTGTTACTATTGTTTACCTAATCAATATATCACTCACACTCACTGCCAGTTTCTCCTGTTCAGTGAACGTTTCACAAGCACAAGCTAATGAGACGGGACAGTGGTATTAATATTGCACAGCACTCTGAGCAAACATATTGGAATAACCAGATAAAAATTACAAATAGACATACGGTTATTGTCATTAATTGTTTGAACTAATAACTTAGTTTAGAAAAATAAGTTTGAAAAGTGATAAGAAACTTAGTATCATTCATATATATATATATTTACACTGAATATTGTTAACTCATAAGTTGGTCTGACGAGACCCACATTTATTTCCTGTAATAAAATAACTCCAAAGAGGAAATGGGGAATGTCCATAGCAATTGTGCTAAACCCGGCAAAACCCCACAGAAGGAAATTAAATGTGTACAATACTCAAAAGGGAGTCCGATGATTTATATGATTGATACATATGGGCAACCAGCATTCAATATATGGACTAGATGGAGATCTGTTTTGCCTGATCTACCAATTGAAGGCACATTAGATATTACTCTATTAAAGACTATATCACCTTGCTGTATCAGTGAGGAAGAACAGAAAATGTACTGTTCTTGGTTAGAAGTAGCTGCATCTACCACTAATCCAGTATCCGTGACTCCTCTTATGCCTCGTGCCCCACCATCATATTATTCTAGTAAACCAAAATTATTAAATATGATGGATTGTGATGATGAAGAAATGATAGCCTGCATGGCCCAGAGCCTGATAGACCAAGCCCGGGCTGCCAGAGTTGCACAAGCAGCTCAGCCTTATGCATCCGTAACCACACCTTCCCCATTGCAAGCTTCTGCCCCAATAGGTCCCGATGCACCTTTTTCCATGATCACAGATACTGGTATTATAAAAACAAGCCCATCATCATCTGGTGCTAGTATAGATGAGATGGTGCATGAAGGAACACTTGCTAGGACCACTGTAGTAAGAGAAGAATTATACCCAAATAGGGAATTGGAAGAATATTCTGACAAAACACCAATAATAGATAAAAATTATACCAATGTAAGCACAGATAACATTATAACTGAAGGTAGAAGGCGCCTACAAAACAATCCCCCTGCTCAAATGTACCCCATGCAAGAAATCACAGGCCCAGGTAACCAGTCATGGAAGATGAGAAAACCTTACACTTGCACTGATTTGTTTGAGATAAATAAGCAAGTGGGTGAATATAGGAAAAATCCCAGAAGATCTTGGGAAATGTTAGATAAGATCTTTCATACACATCAACTATATGGTCAAGATATTCTACAAATCTTGCATACTGAATTTACACCTGCAGAGGTTGTAGAATTACTTAAGAATACTCAATATACTGGACCTAATCCAGAGTTCAAAATTGATGAGGTACAAAATCAGTGGGATAAAATTCGTCACAATTATAAGGAAATGTTTAAGCAAACCCCTGATTGGAATACTATAAGCAATATACAACAAGGGTCAACTGAATCAGTAAGAGAGTATTATCACAGATTCAGTCAGTTGGTGAAAGATCAGAGTGGTGAAAAAAGTCTATTTGAAGTTCCTGAAGTAGCTATAATTCTTATCCAAACATTTGTTGATGGGTTAACTAAGGTGTTAAAAAGCAGATTAACCACTCAGATGCCTCATTGGAAAACTTTAACTATGGATAGTGTGTTAGCTGATTTATATCATCACGAGAAAAATCTAGAGGGGGCACAAAAGAAAAAGGAAGAAAGATTAATGCAGTTACAAATATCTGCTACAGAGAGAACTCTGAAAACCACAGGCACTGCTAACAAGGATGACAACTCAAAAGGGAAGGATTTTAGGTGTTTCAATTGCAATGGGAAGGGTCACATTGCCAGGTATTGCAAGAAACCAAAGAAACAACAAAAGCAGGAAGAAGATAAACAGAGTTGACTAGATGATAGTGAAACTGTGCAATATATGGTTAACCCTTTAATGCCTTTAAACACTTCTTCCTTTTCCTCTAGAGAACCAGTTTTACACTGTGAAGTGGCAGGAGAAACTGTACCTTTTCTCATTGACACAGGTGCTTCAGTGTCTCTAATTAATGATAACTCATTCCTTCCCAAAACAGGAGAAAGATTGAAAACGGTTGGAGTCACAGGAAAACCTAATTTTCTTTCTATTTCAGATCCAACTAGGGTTACTATAGGTCCCATTACAACTGAACATTCTTTTCTGTTGTCAGCAGATGCCCCGATAAGCCTCCTGGGACGGGACCTGCTATGTAAACTGAATTGTACCATATTTTGTACCCCGGATGGAGTACATTTACAGGTACCCAAGGGTCATACGGAGGATGCAGTGAATTTATTGTACATGAGTCCAGATACCATATTGGTCTCCAAAATATTGGATCCGGCGGTAGAATCAATGTTGACAAAGGTCCCACCTAAATTGTGGAATACTGATTCTACTGAGGTTGGTAACATGAATCATGTCCAACCTGTACAAATTGACTTAAAACCTCACTGTATCCTCCCCTGTAAACCTCAATACCCATTAAAACCAGAAGCTGAAGTTGGCATAGCCCCAACTATTAAATCACTCTTGATACAAGGTGTGTTGAAGAAAATTCAGAGTCCATGTAACAGTCCTATTTTCACCATCAAGAAACCTGGTAGTAAGGGACAGTGGAGGATGGTTCAAGATCTAAGGACCATAAATGAAGTGGTTGTACCATTACACCCAGTCGTTCCAAATCCAGCTACTATCTTAATGCAGATCCCAGCAAATAGTTCTTATTTTTCTGTCGTAGATCTGTGTTCCGCTTTCTTCTCCATCCCCATACACCCTGACTCCCAGTACCTTTTTGCCTTTACTTACAGAGGACAGCAGTATACATGGACTCGGTTGCCACAAGGTTTTCTAAACTCACCTACCATCTTCAGTCAAGCACTCTGTAACAATCTGGCAGATCTAGTGCTCCCATGCGGATCCATCTTGATTCAGTATGTGGATGACCTGTTGCTGTGTTCTGTTTCAAAAGATGAGAGTCTGGAAGATACAGAAGCCCTTCTGTGCTTTCTAGCAGAAAACGGACACAAAGCAGCACTTGCCAAGTTGCAACTGTGCCAGACTAAGGTAGTATACATTGGACACTGTTTGACAAAAGGACTAAGACATCTCTTGACAGAAAGAGTAATGGCCATTAAACATATGACCATTCCCTATAACAAGAAACAGATGAGACAGTTTTTAGGGATGGTTGGATACAGTAGACAGTGGATTCCTTGTTTTTCTTTATATTCCACACCACTGTATGCCCTTACCAAAGATACTGTCCCAGAACCTTTTGAGCATACAGAGGAAGTTCAAACTGCTTTTGTAGAACTGAAGGAAGCCTTGATCTCTGCCCCTGCTCTTGGTTTACCCAATTATGCTCTCCCTTTTCATCTTTTTTGCCATGAAGTACAAGGGCATGCTCAAGCTGTATTGACTCAACGTCATAATGATGCTAACAGACCAATTGCCTACTACAGCTCAGAACTAGACCCGGTTGCACGAGGAATGCATGCTTGTCTTAAGGCCGTTGCAGCAGCAGCATTTTCTGTGGAGAAATCTGCAGACCTGGTTCTCATGCACTCCTTGATTGTATGGGTCCCCCACTCTGTGTGTGCACTGCTCAACTGCCAGAGGACCAAGCATGTCACCCAGGCCAGACTTACCAGATGGGAAGTGACACTCTTACAGCCAAGTCACATCACTTTACGCAGATGTTCCCAGTTGAACCCTGCTACTTTACTACCATATGAGACACTCTTGTCTCAGAGAGAGGGAGTGAATGGTGAGACTGGTGAATTTGACACAGACAGTGAGTTTGACAGAATGGCATGCCCTGATGAACATGATTGTGTACTTCACACGCAAACATTGACACTGCCTAGGGCAGATTTACAAGAAGAACCGCTGCAAAACCCAGATCTGGTGTTTTACGTTGATGGAAGTTGCCACAGGCAAACAGACACAGGAGAATTGAATTCTGGGTTTGCAGTAGTGGATGACCACAATGTGGTCCATGCTGAAGCATTAGGAACACCACACTCAGCACAAAGAGCAGAACTAATTGCACTCACAAAAGCATGCCAGCTAGCAGAAGGACAACGTGTTAACATTTATTCAGACTCAAGGTACGCATTTGGTGTAATACATGATTTTGGTACTATATGGAAAATGAGAAATTTTCTCACTGCTAGTGGTTCTCCAATAAGCCACTCAGGAGAAATTGCTCAGTTACTTGATGCAGTGAATCTCCCAAAGGAGATTGCTGTCATCAAGTGTCAGGCTCATACCACTGGACAAGATCCAGTAGCAAAAGGAAACAACAGAGCTGATGCAGCTGCAAAAACGGCAGCAAGCAAAGTTTTAAACACCCATATGATGAATCTGATTGAAATCCCAAATTGGGAAAAACTGCAAACAATGCAAAATAATTGTTCTCCTCAGGAAAAGGCCCGATGGAAGGACATAGGATGCACCCAGGATTCAGAAGGCCTCTGGAGAAACGGTGAAGGTAAACCAGTGGCCCCAAAATCTCTGCTGACAGCGTTAGCAGATGCTGCACATGGTTTAACCCATGGAGGTAAAACCGCGATGCGAAATTTGGTATATACGTACTGGTGTGCACCAGGTTTCACAGTTATTGCAAAAAGAAAATGTTTGTCTTGTCAAACATGTCTCCAGCAAAATGCTGGAGGAGCTGTGAAAGCCCCACCTTCTCACCTCCCATCAACCACGGGTCCTTTCCAAATTCTGCAGATTGATTACATTCAACTACCTAAAGTTGGTAGATTGCAATATGTCTTGGTATGTGTTGATCAATTCTCAGGGTGGGTAGAGGCTTATCCAACAGCCTCACAGACAGCAGAAATAACTGCTTCAAAGATATGTAAGGAATTTGTGTGTAGATATGGTATTCCACAGATAATATCTAGTGATCAAGGTCCTGCATTTACAGGTAAAGTGTTCCAAAAACTATGTTCAATGATAGGAGTAAAACAACAATTGCATACTCCTTATCACCGACAAGCTAGTGGGAAAGTGGAAAGGTATAACCAAACCATAAAAGAGAAACTAGCAAAATGTTGTAAAGAAACAGGTATGAAGTGGCCAGATGCCCTACCTTTGGTATTAATGGATATCAGAATAACACCACGAGGTCTTTTACAGTTATCACCTTTTGAGATTCTGTATGGCAAGATACCTAATCACCCACTTTCACCCCCAGAAACTGCCCAGGCTGCTCAGAATACCTTGAATGTGGACTACGTCTTACGCTTGCAAAAACAACTAAAAGACATTGCCCAGAGTGTACATCTACAGCAACCACAAGTCACTTTGTCCTGTCACGAGGTGCAGCGAGGAGACTACGTGTTGGTACGTAAATTCTTGAGATCTGGTTCCCTTACAGAACGGTGGGAAGGTCCATACCAAGTCCTGTTGACAACCCCTACCAGCGTTAAGGTAGAAGGAAGAGGGACGTGGATCCACGCATCTCACTGCAAAAGAGTGCAACCCACTGCCGAGACGACATCTTCATCTGCGCCAGATAAAGAAGATCCAGCTGACATCATCTGTACCACACACCCTGAGCTGCACCCCTAAGTAAGTTTTTGTGGTCTGAGACAAAGCAGAAATACGCTTCTCTCAGGCTGCCACCTAAGTCGCTGCTGTAACAGCTGAAGATAATTCCAGCGCTGTTCTTCCATCGCGTGAAGAGGATAAAACAAAGAAGAAGATGTAACTCTATGAGCAGTTATATGGACCACATGCGAGCAAAAGACTCTGGGGAGCGGTGATAGGCCTATGTAGTCTTTTGGTGATAATGGTGTGTTTACACAGTTTAAGTGAATGTTCTACGTCCACAGATACTGATAATTCTTGGGAGGGAGGAAGAAAAGAGGTATCCCAGATGTTCATGACTGTATAGAGTACTATTGTAAACCTAATGATTATGAAGCCCGGTGCATAGTTTGGTGTTTTGATGATAGAGAATTCCTTCGAGGTAAACGGGAGTTACATGAACACCTACAAGAGCCCTGGGACAATAAATTGTTAAATATGCATGACACTATAGCCAAGCGCACAGGAACTAAAGATTGTTGGATATGCACTCTGTAGCATCGGCGTCTCTGCCCCGTTCTAGGCAGAGACGCCGTCCCTCTCACCTCCCCGCTCCTGGCGCGGCGTCCTCCAGCGCTTCTCTCCCCGCTGCTTCCGGCACGCGCTCCTTCCCCGGCAGTGTGCTTAGGGCGCGCGCGCGCTCCCCCTCTCTTAAATGGACCGCGCGCGCCGTCCTAAGGAGTCCCCGGCCAATTGCCGGAGGACCTCCCATATAAAAGGCACCTCCTCCAAAATGGAGGTGCCCGAGCAATGTTGTAGCACTGTTCACTACTCTGCTTCAGCCCTCAGGTCCCGTTTCCAGTTACCTGCCAGATACCTGCCAGATTCCTGCCAGTCTGCTGTCTAATTCCTGCCTGTTATCCAGCTACCTGCCTGCTAGCCTGAGGTCCGAAGGTCTGCCTTCCAACTCCTGTCAGTCTGTCTAAGGACCAGCTTGCCCGCTCACCTGGGAGCGCTCATCTGCTGCCTGTCTGCTAGCCTACCAGGAGGCTCTGCCGTCACGTGCTGTGACCACCCGCCTGTCCAGAGACTCCTGCCCGCTCACCTGGGAGCGCTCATCTGCTACCTGTCTGTTGGTCTTCCTGGAGGCTCCGCCGTCACATGCTGTGACCACCCGATTATCCAGAGACTCTTGCCTGCTCACCTGGGAACTCACGTCTATCATCTGCCGCCACAGGTCGTACCAATCCTTTACCCAGAGACTGCCCCGGTCACTTGCCGTGACCTCCTGCCCGTTCATCCAGAGACTGCCCCGGTCACTTGCCGTGACCTCCTGTCCGTTCATTCAGAGACTGTCCCAGTCACCTGCTGTGACTGCCTGCCCGTCTACCCTGGTTGCCACCCGCTCCCTTACAAGGACCGCCCCCTTGTATAGTAGCTCAGAAGTTCCGCCTCCCAGACCCGTTACAGTTTGCTCGGGCACCGGAACCCGGTGGCACCCAAGCTCCCTCGCTCTCGGACCTGTGTCATGAACTGTCCCGTCAGAGGTCCCAACAGGAGTCCATCCTGGGTCACCTGCGGAATGTCAATTCTCGCCTGGACACTCTGACTGCTCTGCCTGCAACCACCGCCAGTGCCATGACTCGCAATCCGGCAGCTCCACTGCCCACTAATAACATGGTATCCTACCCCAGACCCCGGATTTCTGCACCTCCTCGTTTCGGAGGCGACTCCGCCCAGGCTCGGGGCTTCATAAATCAGTGCACCCTGCACTTTGAACTCCTGTCTCACCAGTTTAACTCCGACCGGGCCAAAATTGCCTTCATCATGTCCCATCTCACCGGAGAGGCCCTGGCCTGGCTAAATCCTCTATGGGAGAGAGGAGACCCCCTGGTGTCCGACTTGCCTGCCTTTCTCACGGCTTTCCGGAAAGTCTTCGACGAACCCGGACGGAAGACCTCATCCGCATCATCTCTGCTACGCCTCCGTCAGGGAAGTCTCACCGTGGGCCAATATGCCATACGGTTCCGTACCCTTGCCTCGGAGCTGGCCTGGGATAATGACGTTCTGGTTTCCGTCTTCTGGGAGGGTCTGTCCGGCCGTATTAAAGATGAACTTGCCGGTCGGGACATTCCTACCACTCTCGATGACCTAATAACTCTTGCCATCCGGATTGACCTGCGGTTCCAGGAGCGTGCCAAAGAGGTCACCCGTGAGAGGAGGTTTCCACGTCTAGCTCCTACTTTTCAGAAACCCGTCACTCCCTCCATCTCTCCTCAGCTACACTCTCCTGAGCCTATGCAGGTCGACCAGACCAAGATGGTCGGTTCTCGCCAAGAATCTCGCCGAGCCGAGGGAAGCTGTTTCTATTGTGGCAGTATGAAGCACTTCATCCGTTCCTGCCCGGAAAAGCCGGGAAACGCCAGTTTCTAGGACCACTCGGAGAGGTCGTCCTAGACAAAAGTAAGCCCTCTCCGTCTCTGACCTTACCGGTCTCTATTGCTTGGGGAGAAAACTGTCTCTTTGAACTCGCCCATCTGGATTCTGGAGCTGCTGGAAACCTCATCTCCCAGTCTCTGGTAGAGAGATACCATATTCCCACCAAGTCCCTGGCTGAACCATTGTCAGTCGCCTCCGTGGATGGAAGACTTCTCTCGGAGACCATCCTGCTCGTCACCGAACCCATAACCCTGCAGGTGGGAATGCTGCACTCTGAGGAGATCTCATTCCATGTGCTGTCCGGACTTTCTCACTCCCTGTTGCTAGGTCTACCTTGGCTCCAGACACATGAACCCGTATTGAACTGGCGGTCAGGTGAAGTACTGCGATGGGGTCCTGACTGCCATAGGACCTGCCTGGTCCTGGTCCGTCCACTTCGCCCTCAGCCTACTCCAGCTAACTTACCTGGTCTCCCGGCTCCCTACTGGCCCTATGCGGACGTCTTTGGTAAGAAGGAAGCTGAGACGTTGCCACCCCATAGGCCATACGATTGCCCGATCGACCTGGTACCTGGCACCACTCCTCCCCGTGGGCGTATCTACCCGTTGTCTGCAGCCGAGACCCGAGCCATGTCTGAGTACATTGAAGAGAATCTGGCTAGGGGATTTATCCAAAAATCTACCTCCCCGGCTGGAGCCAGATTCTTCTTTGTCAAAAAGAAAGACGGCTCGCTACGTCCCTGTATTGACTACAGAGGACGCAATCTCATCACGGTAAAAAACAAATATCCCCTGCCACTCATCTCCGAATTGTTTGACCGTCTCAAGGGTGCCAGGATCTTCTCCAAGCTGGATCTACGAGGAGCGTATAATCTGGTCCGTATCCGTCAAGGAGACGAGTGGAAGACGGCATTCAATACCCGGGACGGTCACTACGAGTACCTTGTGATGCCCTTCGGTCTCTGTAATGCTCCCGCGGTCTTTCAGGAACTAGTCAACGACATCTTCCGTGACCTCCTGTACTCCTGCGTAGTGGTATACCTGGACGATATCTTGGTCTTCTCTCTGGATCTCCCCACACACCGGAGGGATGTTCGTCAGGTCCTGCTTAGGCTTCGGCAGAACCACCTTTACGCCAAATACGAGAAGTGCCTCTTCGATCAGACCTCCCTTCCGTTCTTGGGCTATGTCATCTCCCAAACAGGTCTGCAAATGGATCCCGAGAAGCTCTCTTCCGTTCTAAAATGGCCTCGTCCTGAAGGTTTGAAGGCGATACAGCGATTCCTGGGCTTCGCTAATTATTATCGTCTTTTCATCCCACACTTCTCGTCTCGGACTGCTCCCATATCTGCACTTACCCGTAAGGGGGCTAACCCCAGGACATGGTCGCCTGAAGCCGAGGAGGCCTTCCTTTCCCTAAAGAAAGCCTTCGCCTCTGCTCCCGTCCTGCACCGTCCGGACTGTAATAAACAATTCTACCTGGAGGTTGATGCCTCCTCCTCCGGAGCCGGAGCGGTGCTCACCCAGAAGTCTTCTACCGGGAGAATGGTAACGTGCGGCTTCTTCTCCAAAATCTTCTCCTCGTCGGAGCGCAACTACTCCATTGGAGACCGGGAATTGCTAGCCATCAAATTGGCACTGGGAGAGTGGCGCTATCTGCTTGAAGGGGCTCTCTACCCGGTAATTATCTACACGGATCACAAAAACCTGGCATATCTCCAAAATGCCCAGAGACTCAATCCTCGCCAGGCCCGGTGGTCGTTGTTTTTTGCCCGCTTCGACTTCATTCTTCATTTCCGTCCTGCGGACAAGAACGTCAAAGCTGATGCCTTGTCCCGGTCCTTCCTGTCCTCCGATCAAGAGGAGGAACCTACGCACATCATCGACTCCTCCAAGGTGATGAATGTGGCCCCCTTGGATCTGACTCGTCTTCCACCCGGTAAGACGTTCGTAGCTGTGCCAGATCGGGAGAGGGTTCTTCGCTGGGGACATTCTTCTAAACTAGCTGGCCATGCTGGCCAAAAGAAGACCTTCCAACTTATTACCCGGCATTACTGGTGGCCTACCCTGCGTAAGGACGTGGTAGACTTCGTCGCGGCCTGTTCATCCTGTGCCCGTAACAAAGTTCCCCGACATCTACCTGCCGGCCATCTCCTGCCCCTTCCCGTACCTGCTGCTCCTTGGCAACACATCGCTATGGACTTTATCACCGACCTTCCAGTTTCTGCCGGTTGTACTGTCATTTGGGTTGTCGCTGACCGTTTTTCTAAGATGGCCCACTTCATTCCCCTGCCTGGTCTTCCGTCTGCACCCGAGCTGGCTAAAGACTTTATCCGCCACATCTTCCGTCTCCATGGTCTGCCCCTCCACATCGTGTCGGATCGTGGGGTTCAGTTCACCTCTCGCTTCTGGAGAGCCACATGTAAGCTGCTGGACATTACCCTGGATTTCTCCTCCGCTTACCACCCTCAGTCCAATGGTCAAGTGGAGCGGATCAATCAGATCTTGTCCAGCTACCTCCGGCACTTCGTTGATGCTCACCACTCGGACTGGGTGGATCTCCTACCATGGGCCGAGTTCTCTTATAACAACCATGAGAGCGAGTCCTCTTCCAAATCCCCGTTCTTTATAGTCGGTGGCCAACATCCCCAGATTCCACTTCCTGTCTCCATTTCTGTGGACAACCCTGCTGCGGAGTCTCTTGTCAGCGAATTTTCTACTATTTGGGAGAGCACCAGGTCCTCTCTTCTTCTCTCCTCTGAGCGGATGAAGAGATATGCTGATAAGAGACGTCTGGATCCGCCCCAATTCCGTCCGGGAGACAAGGTTTGGCTCTCATCCAAACATGTGCGGCTCAAAGTACCCTCCTACAAGTTGGGTCCTCGATTCATCGGCCCCTTCGAGGTCCTCAGGCAAATTAACCCTGTGGCCTACAAATTAAAACTCCCGGCCACCCTACGGATCCCCAACTCCTTCCACGTATCTCTCCTCAAACCCGTTGTCTTTAACTTTTTTTCCAAAAATCAAGGTGCCCCTCCTGCTCCGGTTTCCGCTGATGACATCTTTGAAGTAGAGAGTATTCTGGCCTCCAAGAGGGTAAGAGGAAAAACCTTTTTTCTGGTAGATTGGAAGGGGTTTGGTCCTGAGGAGAGAACTTGGGAACCCAGGGAGAACATCAACGCCCCGCTTCTCCTTGAGAAATTTCTTTCTGACCAAAAAAAGAGGGGGCCTAAAGGGGGGGGTACTGTAGCATCGGCGTCTCTGCCCCGTTCTAGGCAGAGACGCCGTCACTCTCACCTCCCCGCTCCTGGCGCGGCGTCCTCCAGCGCTTCTCTCCCCGCTGCTTCCGGCACGCGCTCCTTCCCCGGCAGTGTGCTTAAGGCGCGCGCGCGCTCCCCCTCTCTTAAAGGGACCGCGCGCGCCGTCCTAAGGAGTCCCCGGCCAATTGCCGGAAGACCTCCCATATAAAAGGCACCTCCTCCAAAATGGAGGTGCCCGAGCAATGTTGTAGCAGTGTTCACTACTCTGCTTCAGCCCTCAGGTCCCGTTTCCAGTTACCTGCCAGATACCTGCCAGATTCCTGCCAGTCTGCTGTCTAATTCCTGCCTGTTATCCTGCTACCTGCCTTCTAGCCTGAGGTCCGATGGTCTGCCTTCCAACTCCTGTCAGTCTGTCTAAGGACCAGCTTGCCCGCTCACCTGGGAGCGCTCATCTGCTACCTGTCTGTTGGTCTTCCTGGAGGCTCCGCCGTCACATGCTGTGACCACCCGATTATCCAGAGACTCTCGCCTGCTCACCTGGGAGCTCACATCTATCATCTGCCGCCACAGGTCGTACCAATCCTTTACCCAGAGACTGCCCCGGTCACTTGCCGTGACCTCCTGCCCGTTCATCCAGAGACTGCCCCGGTCACTTGCTGTGACCTCCTGCCCGTTCATCCAGAGACTGCCCCGGTCACTTGCTGTGACCTCCTGCCCGTTCATCCAGAGACTGCCCCGGTCACTTGCCGTGACCTCCTGTTCGTTCATTCAGAGACTGTCCCAGTCACCTGCTGTGACTGCCTGCCCGTCTACCCTGGTCGCCACCCGCTCCCTTACAAGGACCGCCCCCTTGTATAGTAGCTCAGAGGTTCCGCCTCCCAGACCCGTTACACACTCATTCACCAATATCCTCAAAATCTATGCCTTTCTTAGCTACTCCTGTACCAATGGAGGAACTTATCCTGTCATTGGAAGAAACTTTCACATTCCCCACAAATCTAAGTGCTTCACGATATAACAACACTCGTGTGTCCCTTCCAATAGCAGGATGGACAGCTCCACCATGGTGGGTAGCGATTCGAGATCTATCCCTCATTACACCCCACAGCATAGCTGTATGTGGTCCAGGATCTACCAGCATACGATGTAATAGAATTAATATTACAAATAATGAGTTGGGATCCATACCTGTTAATCTAGAATCATTACAGGTTATATTTCTACCAAGTCATGTCCCCTATATATCAGAAAATAATGAAGGATCTACTATATTCGGGGGCCTAGTATACGAATTAACCGAAGGAACATCAGGTTTGTTGCATGATTTAATAAATAGTTCAGGATATAATGAAGATACGAATACATGCAATCAAACAGTAAGAGGAATACTAAGACACCCCTGGTGCCCGTCCCCGAGGTTACAACCCCTCATATGGTATGCATCTGAAATTTCTTATAGGTTACTATCCCATTTAGGTGGAGAACATATCATTCTTCCAGAAAATATGTATTATGTTTGTGGAACTTTTGCTTACAAATTTCTACCTTATGATGGCGTTGGTACATGTACCCTAGCAAGATTGACCCTAGCTACATGGACCATCGCCCATGATGAGATAGACCTTGATCAGATACCAAGACATATGATGCAGAAGAGAAGAGCTAAAACCCAGCCTTTGATACACACTCCATGGTACACAAAGTTTGGACTCACTCTCACAATTACAGGATTGGCTATCCACAATTCTCATAACATTGAACAATTAGCAGAATTGCTTGATAATGTCACAGATGAAGTATTCGATGCCATCCTAATACTAAACAATCAAACTCGGTTTCATGCAAAAGTACTAAATCAACATACTATAGTATTGGACTATTTAACGGCCAGTCAAGGAGGTATGTGTCAGATAATCGGTCCTGCCTGTTGCAACTATGTAGATGCCAATTTTTCAGTCAGAGTAGATAAACACATCGCCAAAGCCATGGAATTAAAAGAAAGATTCAGAGAAGAACATTCCCATGATGATGAAACCATTTTTAGCAGTTGGTTACAATGGTTGAACCCTGCTAACTGGTTTAAAGGTATAGGAGGATGGATTGTCGGTGTAGGTCACATGTTCCTACAAATTTGTCTGTTTGCTTTCATCATCATATTGCTCATAAAATTATGTAAGTGGGCCATAAACAAAATCCGAAGACCCAAGAACGTCTTAAACGTTCATCTCCTTCCGGCAAATGAAAATTCTGAAATACCTCTCCTTGTTCCTCCCCCTCCTTTTCGGAGAGAGGGCAGAAGATACTATTACTTTGATGTAGAGGTGTAAGTGACAAGTGATAATATTATTATCAGAGAGAGGAAAATGATAGGAAAATTAGTATACCATATCAATTAATCCCTTTTAATATAACCCTTTAACACTCCTATAAACCAATGTAGTAAAATATGCTGCTTAAACAACTAAATTATAATAAGATTAATCAAAAATCTCTAAGCAAAGATGTAAAGTTTACCCAAGCCACTGTGGAATTTGCAGGGGTTGCTTATCTTAGTCAAAATGCCCTTTTGAGGTCAGGTTCATCTAGGGAAAGCACATTGACCAACAAAACAGGTACATTGCATCAAGTAATTATATAAGTACATAGGTAAGCATTTTATGTAATCGCCTGATTACTAATGATTGGATGCTAGTTGTTTATATTGTAAGATGATTGGTTATGTTATAATCTTCCTATGTCCCACCTACTATGTACAACCCACAATTTATACTATAAGAATTGTGCCCCAATACAATGGAGGCAGTTCTGTTCTAATATTGATCAGAGCTCTTGTGGCTACAATAAAACTTTCTTTAATCTGCAGAGATAGTGTGTGCACTCATCCTTTGGGAGACTGAGACGTTATTCCATATCAACTACCATATGTAGAACAGGTGTGCCATACGACTGGCTATAAAAGCCCATGGTACAGAAAGGGGGGGCTCTCTTGCTCTGCCCACCCCACAAGACAAAGAATCTTCATGCTGAGAAGCAGATGACATGTAGGCCTGGACACATGCTGGACAAAGACATGATTTACCAGCCAGGATCCAAGGAAAGATGGGTGAATCTCAACAATTAAGCTAATTATGGACAAATGGACAATTACTTTATAACTAATTATTGTATGTACCTGCTGCAATCTGATTCTTTTTAATGGACAATCCAAGAATAAATAGATACATTTTTTTATAAGAATATCGTGATATTGATACTTTGAGAAGTCCTCAGTAGAAAAAAATAATACAGGAAGAGTATAATTTTACACTCTCCCATCCAAGTACTAACCAGGCCCGACCCTGCTTAGCTTCCAAGATCAGATGAGAGCGGGCGTGTTCAGGGTGGTGTGGCCATAGGCAGAAACAAGGCTCTCACTTGCTGCTTTTCTACTTTGACGTCTGGCTGCCGGCTGCCCTTTCCAGTGCTCAGCAAGACCAGGTCCTTTTGTGCTTTCCCTTCTCTTCAATTTTTTTGCTGGCTTCCTTAAAAGGTCTTGTAGACACAACGCCCCACTCAGAGCCGCTGAGCTCACTGATCGGCTGCAGCGCTGTCGACGGAACGTCAGCTTCACGGCCAATGCCACAGGCCGGGAGCAGAGGCGAGACTCACCGGTAGACCCGGGTAGGGTGAGTAGAGCGCGGTTAGTTGCTTTCTAATAGCTTGCAGCCGGGGATTAACTTTTAATGAAAGGGAACAATCCCTTTGACTGTCTGCAGCGCGCCACACCTAGGAAGCGCAATATCACACACAAGCCAGCATGCACACGTGCTCGCACTTGAGAACACCCCCTATCTGCCCCTACAACCTCTCCGTCACCATGCGTCAGACTCTCCTGCCTGTTTTATGATTTCAGGGGCCTAGCAGGAATCACCCCCCCCCTCCCCAATTCCTTCCGCACCTTCCTTGCCTTCCTTGCACTGAGGTTAGCTCTTTGTCAGCCGTCTGGCTTGGTTACACAAGCTTCTTTGCAGAGAAACATGTTACTTCTGCTGGCCCTCGCTAGGCAGCCGGCATCCAAAACCTTCCCTGGGCACCTGCTGAAAGCCTGGCCCCTTCACGGCCCTGAGTGCTTTTAACGCCATCATTTCCACACGGCGAGCTGCGGAGTCAATAAGCACTCCTAGCCGTGGCAAGGAGCTCGGTGTCAAGCCTGCATGAAGGCGGCGGGGTAGCGTACTTAGCTGCCAACTGGCTCAGAGGCCTTGGGGCTTCCATCATCTAAGTTACTTAAGGTCGGTGACCGGCAAGGCACCGTTCCATGCTAGCCGAGCTGGGCAGTAGGTAAAAACGTCATCAAAACAGTCTACAGCACCCAGAGTTCGCAGGAGGTCTCCCATCCAAGTACTGTCCGAGCCCAGCCTTGCTTTGCTTCCGAGATCAGATGAGATCGGGCGTATCCAAGGTTGTATGGCCAGTAGAAGCTGATCGATCAATCGCCCGGCCAGCCTTTCTCAGGATCGCTTGGTGGCGAGCAATCTGGCAGTGACGGGGCAGGCTCCGAAGGGTCCATGCAAAGTCTGTACCGTCCCTACAGGTGTGGTTTGTTTAGCAGTGATTCACCCGCCGCATCAGGTGTCTTCAAAAATGGCTCGGCGCAGGTTCTCCTGCAGGCTAAACACTTCATCGCTGTAATGTGACAGAAAGAGCAAGCTGGACCCGTAACTTGGGGGCGGAGCGAGACGTCCAGGGGTGAATGAAGGAAGAGGGTGAGATGGTTGCCAGTGACTTTGAGCTGCTCTTCAGTGGGGAGAGTCGTGTTGCCTGCAAAAGTCTTCTGCTTGGGGTTACCGGTTGTTGCCTCCAGCCACCCGGGAGACGCTGGTCCTGGTGAAAAGGAGCCTAGTATTAAAAGTAAAGAAGCAACAATGCTGGAGGCCCACGGTGATCAGAAGGATGCTGGTATTTTGCAGAGATGAAATAGCGCAAGAGAGAAAGGAAATGAAAAAAAGAAAAGAGAATGAATGTGTGCACTTGTGAAAGGGAATGGAAAAAAGGCATAGAAGAGAGTGCCCCCTGCTGGTGGAAGGAAGGAAAAAGCAAAAGCCTACAGCACCTTGTATTCCCAGGCAGTCTCCCATCCAAGTACCAACCAGGCCCAACGCTGCTTAGCTTCCAAGATCAGACAAGATCGGGCGTGTTTATGGTGGTGTGGCCATGGGCAGAGACAAGCCTCTCACTTGCTGCTTTTCTACTTTGAAGTCTGGCTGCCGGATGCCCTTTCCAGTGTTCAGCAAGACCAGGTCCTTTTGTGCTTTCCCTTCTCTTCAATTTTTTTGCTGACTTCCTTAAAAGGTCTTGTAGACACAATGCCCCACTCAGAGCCGCTGAGCTCACTGATCGGCTGCAGCGCTCTCGACGGACCGTCAGCTTCACGGCCATTGCCACATGCCGGGAGCAGAGGCGAGACTCACTGGTAGACCCGGGTAGGGTGAGTAGAGCGCGGATAGTTGCTTTCTAATAGCCTGCAGCCGGGGATTAACTTTTAATGAAAGGGAACAATCCCTTTGACTGTCTGCAGCGCGCCACACCTAGGTAGCGCACTCTCACACACAAGCCAGCATGCACACGTGCTCGCACGTGACAACACCCCATATCTGCCCCTACAACCTCTCCGTCACCATGCGTCAGACTCTCCTGCCTGTTTTATGATTTCAGGGCCCTAGCAGGAATCACCCCCCACTCCCCAATTCATTCCTTGCCTTCATAGAATCATAGAATCATAGAATGGTAGAGTTGGAAGGGACCTCCTGGGTCATCTGGTCCAACCCCCTGCTCAAGGCAGGATTCACTAGATCATCTCAGACAGATGTCTGTCCAGCCTCTGTTTGAAGACGTCCATTGAAGGGGAACTCACCACCTCTCGTGGCAGCCTGTTCCACTCATTAATCACCCTAACTGTCAAAAAGTTTTTTCTAATATCTAATCTGTGTCTCCTCCCATTTAGTTTCATCCCATTGCTTCTAGTCTTTCCTTGTGCAAATGAGAATAAAGATGATCCTTCTACAATGTGACAGCCCTTGACATATTTGTAGACAGCTATTAAGTCTCCTCTCAGTCTTCTTTTTTGCAAGCTAAACATTCCCAAATCCTGCAACCATTCCTCATAGGACATGGTTTGCAGACCAGTCACCATTCTGGTCGCTCTTCCCTGAACTTGCTCCAGTTTGTCTATGTCTGTTTTAAAAGGTGGTGCTCAAAACTGTACACAGTATTCCAGATGAGGTCTGACCAAAGAGGAGTAAAGACCGATAATGACTTCACGTGATCTAGACTGTATGCTTCTGTTAATACATCCCAGAATTGTATTTGCCTTTTTTCCTGGTGCATCACACTGTTGACTCATGTTCAGCCTATGATCTATTAGTATACCTAAGTCTTTTTCACATGTACTGTTGCTTAGCTCTATTCCTTCCATTCTGTATATGCTTTTTTCATTTTTATTGCCCAGATGTAGTACTTTGCATTTTTCCCTGTTAAAAACCATTCTGTTGGTTGCTGCCCACTGCTCCAGTTTATTTAGGTCTTTTTGAATCCTCTCTCTCTCTTCTCTAGTATTAGCTATCCCTCCTAGCTTTGTGTCATCAGCAAATTTAATCAGTTTATCCTCAATTCCTTCATCTAAATCATTGATAAAGATGTTGAACAATACAGGTCCCAGGACGGAGCCCTGTGGTACCCCACTTGAGACATTCATCCATCTGGATGTGAAGCCATTTACAACCACCCTTTGAGTCCGATCACTAAGCCAGTTATGAATCCACCTAACAGTTGCCTGGTCCATTGCATACTTGGTCATTTTTTCAATAAGGATGGTGTGAGATACTTTGTCAAATGCTTTGCTGAAGTCAAGATATACTATATCTACAGCATTTCCCTGATCCACCCAGTCAATGATTCTGTCATAGAAGGAAATTAAGTTAGTCTGACATGACTTGTTAGTTACAAACCCATGCTGACTCTGGTTAATCACTTCATTCTTATCCATGTACTTACATACATGTTGTTTAATAATTTGTTCAAAGATCTTTCCTGGTATAGAAGTCAGACTCACCGGCCTATAGTTCCTGGGTCCACATTCTTCCCCTTTTTGAAGATAGGAACAACATTTGCTCTTCTCCAGTCTTCTGGGACATCTCCTGTTCTCCAAGAATTTTCAAGGATTATGGAGAGTGGTTCTAAAATTTCTTCTACGATCTCCTTCAGTACTCTGGGGTGTAATTCATCTGGACCTGGAGACTTGAACTCATTTATGTTAGCTAAATATTCCCTCACAATCTTTCTGTTTACAGATAACTTGGATTCCTCTATTCCTTTAAAAGAACAGTGAAGATCAGTTGATGTTACATTTTCTTTCTGAGAGAAAACAGATGCAAAATAGGAATTAAAAAGTTCGGCCTTCTCAACATCCTCTCTTACCATTTCTCCATTTTCATCCTGTAAAAATCCTATAGCATCTTTGACTTTTCTTTTACTTTTGACATACCCCCAAAATCCTTTTTTATTGCTTTTGACATCTCTTGCAAGCCTTAATTCATTGTCAGCTTTAGCTAACCTGATACGTGCCCTACAGGATCTGCAGACTGCATTATAATCTTCTTTAGATATGCCTCTGTAATGCACACGCCCGGACTGACTGGCGTGTGCGTGTTTATGTAGTGATTCCACTGTGCCATGAACCGGAGAGTGCCTGGAGGGGCGTAACTAAGTATCTGCCGGTTCCGACCAAGGTCGCACGACGGCATACGACGCCAGTGCACCAGGGAGGAACCGAGCAGAGGAACAAGGGTCTACTCCAGGTCAGACTCCGGACACGGCTGTTGACCCACACCGGGGAATACAGGAACAGGCAGACTAGAGCACAGGCTGGGTAGGGTCCAGTACAGACTGGGAGACAAATTCGAAACCGCAGACGCGGTAGACAGAGCTGAGCAAAGCAAAAACCGCAGACGCGGCGGACAGTGCTGAGCAAAGCGAAAACCGCAGACGCGGCGGACAGAGCTGAGCAAAGTGAAAACCTCAGACGCGGCGGACAGAGCTGAGCAAAGCGAAAACCGCAGACGCGGCGGACAGAGCTGAGCAAAGAGAAAACCGCAGACGCGGGGCGGACAGAGCAGAGCAAAGCGAAAACCGCAGACGCGGCGGACAGAGCAGAGCAAAGCGAAAACCGCAGACGCGGCGGACAGAGCTGAGGAAAGCGAAAACCGCAGACGCGGCGGACAGAGCTGAGCAAAGCGAAAACCGCAGACGCGGCGGACAGAGCTGAGCAAAGCGAAAACCGCAGACGAGGCGGACAGAGCTGAGCAAAGCGAAAACCGCAGACGCGGCGGACAGAGCTGAGCAAAGCGAAAACCGCAGACGCGGGGCGGACAGAGCAGAGCAAAGCGAAAACCGCAGACGCGGCGGACAGAGCAGAGCAAAGCGAAAACCGCAGATGCGGCGGACAGAGCTGAGCAAAGCGAAAACCGCAGACGCGGAGGACAGAGCTGAGCAAAGCGAAAACCGCAGACGCGGCGGACAGAGCTGAGCAAAGCGAAAACCGCAGATGCGGCGGACAGAGCTGAGCAAAGCGAAAATCGCAGACGCGGCGGACAGAGCTGAGCAAAGCGAAAACCGCAGACGCGGCGGACAGAGCTGAGCAAAGCGAAAACCGCAGACGCGGCGGACAGAGCTGAGCAAAGCGAAAACCGCAGACGCGGGGCGGACAGAGCAGAGCAAAGCGAAAACCGCAGACGCGGCGGACAGAGCAGAGCAAAGCGAAAACCGCAGACGCGGCGGACAGAGCTGAGCAAAGCGAAAACCGCAGACGCGGCGAACAGAGCTGAGCAAAGCGAAGACCGCAGACGCGGCGGACAGAGCTGAGCAAAGCGAAAACCGCAGACGCGGCGGACAGAGCTGAGCAAAGCGAAAACGGCAGACGCGGCGGACAGAGCTGAGCAAAGCGAAAACCGCAGACGCGGCTGACAGAGCTGAGCAATGCGAAAACCGCAGACGCGGGGCGGACAGAGCAGAGCAAAGCGAAAACCGCAGACGCGGCGAACAGAGCAGAGCAAAGCGAAAACCGCAGACGCGGCGGACAGAGCTGAGCAAAGCGAAAACCGCAGACGCGGCGGACAGAGCTGAGCAAAGCGAAAATCGCAGACGCGGCGGACAGAGCTGAGCAAAGCGAAAACCGCAGACGCGGCGGACAGAGCTGAGCAAAGCGAAAACCGCAGACGCGGCGGACAGAGCTGAGCAAAGCGAAAACCGCAGACGCGGCGGACAGAGCTGAGCAAAGCGAAAACCGCAGACGCGGCGGACAGAGCTGAGCAAAGCGAAAACCGCAGACGCGGCGGACAGAGCTGAGCAAAGCGAAAACCGCAGACGCGGCGGACAGAGCTGAGCAAAGCGAAAACCGCAGATGAGGCGGACAGAGCTGAGCAAAGCGAAAACCGCAGATGCGGCGGACAGAGCTGAGCAAAGCGAAAACCGCAGACGCGACGGACAGAGCTGAGCAAAGCGAAAACCGCAGACGCGGCGGACAGAGCTGAGCAAAGCGAAAACCGCAGACGCGGCGGACAGAGCTGAGCAACGCGAAAACCGCAGACGCGGGGCGGACAGAGCAGAGCAAAGCGAAAACCGCAGACGCGGCGGACAGAGCTGAGCAAAGTGAAGACCGCAGACGCGGCGGACAGAGCTGAGCAAAGAGAAAACCGCAGACGCGGCGGACAGAGCTGAGCAAAGCGAAAACCGCAGACGCGGCGGACAGAGCTGAGCAAAGCGAAAACCGCAGACGCGGCGGACAGAGCTGAGCAAAGCGAAAACTGCAGACGCGGCGGACAGAGCTGAACAAAGCGAAAACCGCACACGCGGCGGACAGAGCAGAGCAAAGCGAAAACCGCAGATGCGGCGGACAGAGCAGAGCAAAGCGAAAACCACAGACGCGGCGGACAGAGCTGAGCAAAGCGAAAACCGCATACGCGGCGGACACAGCTGAGCGAAGCGAAAACCGCAGACGCGGGGCGGACAGAGCAGAGCAAAGCGAAAACCGCAGACGCGGCGGACAGAGCTGAGCAAAGCGAAAACCGCAGACGCGGGCGGACAGAGCAGAGCAAAGCGAAAACCGCAGACGCGGCGGACAGAGCTGAGCAAAGCGAAAACCGCAGACGCGGCGGACAGAGCTGAGCAAAGCGAAAACCGCAGACGCGGGGCGGACAGAGCAGAGCAAAGCGAAAACCGCAGATGCGGCGGACAGAGCTGAGCAAAGCGAAAACCGCAGACGCGGCGGACAGAGCTGAGCAAAGCGAAAACCGCAGACGCGGCGGACAGAGCTGAGCAAAGCGAAAACCGCAGACGCGGCGGACAGAGCTGAGCAAAGCGAAAACCGCAGACGCGGGGCAGACAGAGCTGAGCAAAGCGAAAACCGCAGACGCGGCGGACAGAGCTGAGCAAAGCGAAAACCGCAGACGCGGCGGACAGAGCTGAGCAAAGCGAAAATCGCAGACGCGGGGCGGACAGAGCAGAGCAAAGCGAAAACCGCAGACGCGACGGACAGAGCTGAGCAAAGCGAAAACCGCAGACGCGGCGGACAGAGCTGAGCAAAGCGAAAACCGCAGACACGGCGGACAGAGCTGAGCAAACCGAAAACCGCAGACGCGGGGCGGACAGAGCAGAGCAAAGCGAAAACCGCAGACGCGGCGGACAGAGCTGAGCAAAGCGAAAACCGCAGACGCGGCGGACAGAGCTGAGCAAAGCGAAAACCGCAGACGCGGCGGACAGAGCTGAGCAAAGCGAAAACCGCAGATGCGGCGGACAGAGCAGAGCAAAGCGAAAACCGCAGATGCGGGGCGGACAGAGCAGAGCAAAGCGAAAACCGCAGACGCGGCGGACAGAGCTGAGCAAAGCGAAAACCGCAGACGCGGCGGACAGAGCTGAGCAAAGCGAAAACCGCAGACGCGACGGACAGAGCTGAGCAAAGCGAAAACCGCAGACGCGGGGGACAGAGCTGAGCAAAGCGAAAACCGCAGACGCGGGGCGGACAGAGCAGAGCAAAGCGAAAACCGCAGACGCTGCGGACAGAGCAGAGCAAAGCGAAAACCGCAGACGCGGCGGACAGAGCTGAGCAAAGCGAAAACCGCAGACGCGGCGGACAGAGCTGAGCAAAGCGAAAACCGCAGACACGGCGGACAGAGCTGAGCAAAACGAAAACCGCAGACGTGGGGCGGACAGAGCAGAGCAAAGCGAAAACCGCAGACGCGGCGGACAGAGCTGAGCAAAGCGAAAACCGCAGACGCGGCGGACAGAGCTGAGCAAAGCGAAAACCGCAGACGCGGCGGACAGAGCTGAGCAAAGCGAAAACTGCAGGCGCGGCGGAAAGAGCTGAGCAAAGCGAAAACCGCAGACGCGGCGGACAGAGCTGAGCAAAGCGAAAACCGCAGACGCGGGGCGGACAGAGCAGATCAAAGCGAAAACCGGAGACGCGGCGGACAGAGCAGAGCAAAGCGAAAACCGTAGACGCGGCGGACAGAGCTGAGCAAAGCGAAAACCGCAGACGCGGCGGCCAGAGCTGAGCAAAGCGAAAACCGCAGACGCGGCGGACAGAGCTGGGCAAAGCGAAAACCGCAGACGCGGCGGACAGAGCTGAGCAAAGCGAAAACCGCAGACGCGGCGGACAGATCTGAGCAAAGCGAAAATCGCAGAAGCGGCGGACAGAGCTGAGCAAAGCGAAAACCGCAGACGCGGCGGACAGAGCTGAGCAAAGCAAAAACCGCAGACGCGGGGCGGACAGAGCAGAGCAAAGCGAAAACCGCAGACGCGGCGGACAGAGCTGAGCAAAGCGAAAACCGCAGACGCGGCGGACAGAGCTGAGCAAAGCGAAAACTGCAGACGGGGCGGACAGAGCTGAGCAAAGCGAAAACCGCAGACGCGGCGGACAGAGCTGAGCAAAGCGAAAACCGCAGACGCGGCGGACAGAGCTGAGCAAAGCGAAAACCGCAGACGCGGCGGACAGAGCTGAGCAAAGCGAAAACCGCAGACGCGGCGGACAGAGCTGAGCAAAGCGAAAACCACAGACGCGGCGGACAGAGCTGAGCAAAGCGAAAACCGCAGACGCGGCGGACAGAGCTGAGCAAAGCGAAAACCGCAGACGCGGCGGACAGAGCTGAGCAAAGCGAAAACCGCAGATGAGGCGGACAGAGCTGAGCAAAGCGAAAACCGCAGATGCGGCGGACAGAGCTGAGCAAAGCGAAAACCACAGACGCGGCGGACAGAGCTGAGCAAAGCGAAAACCGCAGACGCGGCGGACAGAGCTGAGCAAAGCGAAAACCGCAGACGCGGCGGACAGAGCTGAGCAAAGCGAAAACCGCAGATGAGGCGGACAGAGCTGAGCAAAGCGAAAACCGCAGATGCGGCGGACAGAGCTGAGCAAAGCGAAAACCGCAGACGCGGGGCGGACAGAGCAGAACAAAGCGAAAACCGCAGACGCGGGGCGGACAGAGCAGAGCAAAGCGAAAACCGCAGACGCGGCGGACAGAGCTGAGCAAAGCGAAAACCGCAGACGCGGCGGACAGAGCTGAGCAAAGCGAAAACCGCAGACGCGGCGGACAGAGCTGAGCAAAGCGAAAACCGCAGACGCGGCGGACAGAGCTGAGCAAAGCGAAAACCGCAGACGCGGCGGACAGAGCTGAGCAAAGCGAAAACCGCAGACGCGGCGGACAGAGCTGAGCAAAGCGAAAACCGCAGACGCGGCGGACAGAGCTGAGCAAAGCGAAAACCGCAGACGCGGCGGACAGAGCTGAGCAACGCGAAAACCGCAGACGCGGGGCGGACAGAGCAGAGCAAAGCGAAAACCGCAGACGCGGCGGACAGAGCTGAGCAAAGTGAAGACCGCAGACGCGGCGGACAGAGCTGAGCAAAGAGAAAACCGCAGACGCGGCGGACAGAGCTGAGCAAAGCGAAAACCGCAGACGCGGCGGACAGAGCTGAGCAAAGCGAAAACCGCAGACGCGGCGGACAGAGCTGAGCAAAGCGAAAACTGCAGACGCGGCGGACAGAGCTGAACAAAGCGAAAACCGCACACGCGGCGGACAGAGCAGAGCAAAGCGAAAACCGCAGATGCGGCGGACAGAGCAGAGCAAAGCGAAAACCACAGACGCGGCGGACAGAGCTGAGCAAAGCGAAAACCGCATACGCGGCGGACACAGCTGAGCGAAGCGAAAACCGCAGACGCGGGGCGGACAGAGCAGAGCAAAGCGAAAACCGCAGACGCGGCGGACAGAGCTGAGCAAAGCGAAAACCGCAGACGCGGGCGGACAGAGCAGAGCAAAGCGAAAACCGCAGACGCGGCGGACAGAGCTGAGCAAAGCGAAAACCGCAGACGCGGCGGACAGAGCTGAGCAAAGCGAAAACCGCAGACGCGGGGCGGACAGAGCAGAGCAAAGCGAAAACCGCAGATGCGGCGGACAGAGCTGAGCAAAGCGAAAACCGCAGACGCGGCGGACAGAGCTGAGCAAAGCGAAAACCGCAGACGCGGCGGACAGAGCTGAGCAAAGCGAAAACCGCAGACGCGGCGGACAGAGCTGAGCAAAGCGAAAACCGCAGACGCGGGGCAGACAGAGCTGAGCAAAGCGAAAACCGCAGACGCGGCGGACAGAGCTGAGCAAAGCGAAAACCGCAGACGCGGCGGACAGAGCTGAGCAAAGCGAAAATCGCAGACGCGGGGCGGACAGAGCAGAGCAAAGCGAAAACCGCAGACGCGACGGACAGAGCTGAGCAAAGCGAAAACCGCAGACGCGGCGGACAGAGCTGAGCAAAGCGAAAACCGCAGACACGGCGGACAGAGCTGAGCAAACCGAAAACCGCAGACGCGGGGCGGACAGAGCAGAGCAAAGCGAAAACCGCAGACGCGGCGGACAGAGCTGAGCAAAGCGAAAACCGCAGACGCGGCGGACAGAGCTGAGCAAAGCGAAAACCGCAGACGCGGCGGACAGAGCTGAGCAAAGCGAAAACCGCAGATGCGGCGGACAGAGCAGAGCAAAGCGAAAACCGCAGATGCGGGGCGGACAGAGCAGAGCAAAGCGAAAACCGCAGACGCGGCGGACAGAGCTGAGCAAAGCGAAAACCGCAGACGCGGCGGACAGAGCTGAGCAAAGCGAAAACCGCAGACGCGACGGACAGAGCTGAGCAAAGCGAAAACCGCAGACGCGGGGGACAGAGCTGAGCAAAGCGAAAACCGCAGACGCGGGGCGGACAGAGCAGAGCAAAGCGAAAACCGCAGACGCTGCGGACAGAGCAGA
This sequence comes from Phyllobates terribilis, assembly GCF_046119375.1. Classification (NCBI taxonomy): domain Eukaryota; kingdom Metazoa; phylum Chordata; class Amphibia; order Anura; family Dendrobatidae; genus Phyllobates; species Phyllobates terribilis. The sequence continues at coordinate 673,879,295 of NW_027362764.1, read as the reverse complement.
GCAAAGCGAAAACCGCAGACGCGGCGGACAGAGCTGAGCAAAGCGAAAACCGCAGACGCGGCGGACAGAGCTGAGCAAAGCGAAAACCGCAGACACGGCGGACAGAGCTGAGCAAAACGAAAACCGCAGACGTGGGGCGGACAGAGCAGAGCAAAGCGAAAACCGCAGACGCGGCGGACAGAGCTGAGCAAAGCGAAAACCGCAGACGCGGCGGACAGAGCTGAGCAAAGCGAAAACCGCAGACGCGGCGGACAGAGCTGAGCAAAGCGAAAACTGCAGGCGCGGCGGAAAGAGCTGAGCAAAGCGAAAACCGCAGACGCGGCGGACAGAGCTGAGCAAAGCGAAAACCGCAGACGCGGGGCGGACAGAGCAGATCAAAGCGAAAACCGGAGACGCGGCGGACAGAGCAGAGCAAAGCGAAAACCGTAGACGCGGCGGACAGAGCTGAGCAAAGCGAAAACCGCAGACGCGGCGGCCAGAGCTGAGCAAAGCGAAAACCGCAGACGCGGCGGACAGAGCTGGGCAAAGCGAAAACCGCAGACGCGGCGGACAGAGCTGAGCAAAGCGAAAACCGCAGACGCGGCGGACAGATCTGAGCAAAGCGAAAATCGCAGACGCGGCGGACAGAGCTGAGCAAAGCGAAAACCGCAGACGCGGCGGACAGAGCTGAGCAAAGCAAAAACCGCAGACGCGGGGCGGACAGAGCAGAGCAAAGCGAAAACCGCAGACGCGGCGGACAGAGCTGAGCAAAGCGAAAACCGCAGACGCGGCGGACAGAGCTGAGCAAAGCGAAAACTGCAGACGGGGCGGACAGAGCTGAGCAAAGCGAAAACCGCAGACGCGGCGGACAGAGCTGAGCAAAGCGAAAACCGCAGACGCGGCGGACAGAGCTGAGCAAAGCGAAAACCACAGACGCGGCGGACAGAGCTGAGCAAAGCGAAAACCGCAGACGCGGCGGACAGAGCTGAGCAAAGCGAAAACCACAGACGCGGCGGACAGAGCTGAGCAAAGCGAAAACCGCAGACGCGGCGGACAGAGCTGAGCAAAGCGAAAACCGCAGACGCGGCGGACAGAGCTGAGCAAAGCGAAAACCGCAGATGAGGCGGACAGAGCTGAGCAAAGCGAAAACCGCAGATGCGGCGGACAGAGCTGAGCAAAGCGAAAACCGCAGACGCGACGGACAGAGCTGAGCAAAGCGAAAACCGCAGACGCGGCGGACAGAGCTGAGCAAAGCGAAAACCGCAGACGCGGCGGACAGAGCTGAGCAAAGCGAAAACCGCAGACGCGGGGCGGACAGAGCAGAACAAAGCGAAAACCGCAGACGCGGGGCGGACAGAGCAGAGCAAAGCGAAAACCGCAGACGCGGCGGACAGAGCTGAGCAAAGCGAAAACCGCAGACGCGGCGGACAGAGCTGAGCAAAGCGAAAACCGCAGACGCGGCGGACAGAGCTGAGCAAAGCGAAAACCGCAGACGCGGCGGACAGAGCTGAGCAAAGCGAAAACCGCAGACGCGGCGGACAGAGCTGAGCAAAGCGAAAACCGCAGACGCGGCGGACAGAGCTGAGCAAAGCGAAAACCGCAGACGCGGCGGACAGAGCTGAGCAAAGCGAAAACCGCAGACGCGGCGGACAGAGCTGAGCAACGCGAAAACCGCAGACGCGGGGCGGACAGAGCAGAGCAAAGCGAAAACCGCAGACGCGGCGGACAGAGCTGAGCAAAGTGAAGACCGCAGACGCGGCGGACAGAGCTGAGCAAAGAGAAAACCGCAGACGCGGCGGACAGAGCTGAGCAAAGCGAAAACCGCAGACGCGGCGGACAGAGCTGAGCAAAGCGAAAACCGCAGACGCGGCGGACAGAGCTGAGCAAAGCGAAAACTGCAGACGCGGCGGACAGAGATGAACAAAGCGAAAACCGCACACGCGGCGGACAGAGCAGAGCAAAGCGAAAACCGCAGATGCGGCGGACAGAGCAGAGCAAAGCGAAAACCACAGACGCGGCGGACAGAGCTGAGCAAAGCGAAAACCGCATACGCGGCGGACACAGCTGAGCGAAGCGAAAACCGCAGACGCGGGGCGGACAGAGCAGAGCAAAGCGAAAACCGCAGACGCGGCGGACAGAGCTGAGCAAAGCGAAAACCGCAGACGCGGGCGGACAGAGCAGAGCAAAGCGAAAACCGCAGACGCGGCGGACAGAGCTGAGCAAAGCGAAAACCGCAGACGCGGCGGACAGAGCTGAGCAAAACGAAAACCGCAGACGCGGTGGACAGAGCTGAGCAAAGCGAAAACCGCAGACGCGGCGGACAGAGCTGAGCAAAGCGAAAACCGCAGACGCGGGGCGGACAGAGCAGAGCAAAGCGAAAACCGCAGATGCGGCGGACAGAGCTGAGCAAAGCGAAAACCGCAGACGCGGCGGACAGAGCTGAGCAAAGCGAAAACCGCAGACGCGGCGGACAGAGCTGAGCAAAGCGAAAACCGCAGACGCGGCGGACAGAGCTGAGCAAAGCGAAAACCGCAGACGCGGGGCAGACAGAGCTGAGCAAAGCGAAAACCGCAGACGCGGCGGACAGAGCTGAGCAAAGCGAAAACCGCAGACGCGGCGGACAGAGCTGAGCAAAGCGAAAATCGCAGACGCGGGGCGGACAGAGCAGAGCAAAGCGAAAACCGCAGACGCGACGGACAGAGCTGAGCAAAGCGAAAACCGCAGACGCGGCGGACAGAGCTGAGCAAACCGAAAACCGCAGACGCGGGGCGGACAGAGCAGAGCAAAGCGAAAACCGCAGACGCGGCGGACAGAGCTGAGCAAAGCGAAAACCACAGACGCGGCGGACAGAGCTGAGCAAAGCGAAAACCGCAGACGCGGCGGACAGAGCTGAGCAAAGCGAAAACCGCAGATGCGGCGGACAGAGCAGAGCAAAGCGAAAACCGCAGACGCGGGGCGGACAGAGCAGAGCAAAGCGAAAACCGCAGACGCGGCGGACAGAGCTGAGCAAAGCGAAAACCGCAGACGCGGCGGACAGAGCTGAGCAAAGCGAAAACCGCAGACGCGACGGACAGAGCTGAGCAAAGCGAAAACCGCAGACGCGGGGGACAGAGCTGAGCAAAGCGAAAACCGCAGACGCGGGGCGGACAGAGCAGAGCAAAGCGAAAACCGCAGACGCTGCGGACAGAGCAGAGCAAAGCGAAAACCGCAGACGCGGCGGACAGAGCTGAGCAAAGCGAAAACCGCAGACGCGGGGCGGACAGAGCAGAGCAAAGCGAAAACCGCAGACGCGGCGGACAGAGCTGAGCAAAGCGAAAACCGCAGACGCGGCGGACAGAGCTGAGCAAAGCGAAAACCGCAGACGCGACGGACAGAGCTGAGCAAAGCGAAAACCGCAGACGCGGGGGACAGAGCTGAGCAAAGCGAAAACCGCAGACGCGGGGCGGACAGAGCAGAGCAAAGCGAAAACCGCAGACGCTGCGGACAGAGCAGAGCAAAGCGAAAACCGCAGACGCGGCGGACAGAGCTGAGCAAAGCGAAAACCGCAGACGCGGCGGACAGAGCTGAGCAAAGCGAAAACCGCAGACACGGCGGACAGAGCTGAGCAAAACGAAAACCGCAGACGTGGGGCGGACAGAGCAGAGCAAAGCGAAAACCGCAGACGCGGCGGACAGAGCTGAGCAAAGCGAAAACCGCAGACGCGGCGGACAGAGCTGAGCAAAGCGAAAACCGCAGACGCGGCGGACAGAGCTGAGCAAAGCGAAAACTGCAGGCGCGGCGGAAAGAGCTGAGCAAAGCGAAAACCGCAGACGCGGCGGACAGAGCTGAGCAAAGCGAAAACCGCAGACGCGGGGCGGACAGAGCAGATCAAAGCGAAAACCGGAGACGCGGCGGACAGAGCAGAGCAAAGCGAAAACCGTAGACGCGGCGGACAGAGCTGAGCAAAGCGAAAACCGCAGACGCGGCGGCCAGAGCTGAGCAAAGCGAAAACCGCAGACGCGGCGGACAGAGCTGAGCAAAGCGAAAACCGCAGACGCGGCGGACAGAGCTGAGCAAAGCGAAAACCGCAGACGCGGCGGACAGATCTGAGCAAAGCGAAAATCGCAGACGCGGCGGACAGAGCTGAGCAAAGCGAAAACCGCAGACGCGGCGGACAGAGCTGAGCAAAGCAAAAACCGCAGACGCGGGGCGGACAGAGCAGAGCAAAGCGAAAACCGCAGACGCGGCGGACAGAGCTGAGCAAAGCGAAAACCGCAGACGCGGCGGACAGAGCTGAGCAAAGCGAAAACTGCAGACGGGGCGGACAGAGCTGAGCAAAGCGAAAACCGCAGACGCGGCGGACAGAGCTGAGCAAAGCGAAAACCGCAGACGCGGCGGACAGAGCTGAGCAAAGCGAAAACCGCAGACGCGGCGGACAGAGCTGAGCAAAGCGAAAACCGCAGACGCGGCGGACAGAGCTGAGCAAAGCGAAAACCGCAGACACGGTGGGAACAGGGCTCTGTTCACACGGAACAGACTAGAAGGGAAAGGCAGAACCAGATACCCACAGGGTACTTGCAGAGAAGTAGCGAGTGGACCACAAACTCACAAACGGAAGTACAGTGACAACGAGCAGGAGTTAGGTACGAGTTCAGACTCTGCAGAAAAAGGAATGGAACGGACATAGAGAAAAAACAGGTAAAAGATAGGAGAGAGTTCAGACTGGAACTGAGTGTACGGAGGAGACCGACACTGCAGCGGGATACAGGAGCGGGTCTGGGAATACGGCCCCCAGAGAGGCAGGACGAACAGGCAAGGAGCGTGTTCAGACTCGCCTGGAAATACAGCCTCCAGGAAGGCGGAACGAACAGGCAAGGAACGAGTACAGACTGCAGGTTAAGGTACACAGATAGGACACAGTACAGACACGGGAACTGATACCGCAAGGCAGGAGACATAGACAGGACTCAGTTCAGACACGGGAACTGATACCGCAAGGCAGGAGACAAAGACAGGACTCAGTTCAGACACGGGAACTGATACCGCAAGGCAGGAGACATAGACAGGACTCAGTTCAGACACGGGAACTGATACCGCAAGGCAGGAGACAAAGAACGGGACCTGGCACCTTCAGAGTGCAAGCACACACTGAATGAAACACTATGCTCAGGCAGGGGTTGATTGCCGCAGCTGGGTTATATACCAGTTGACAGACATCAATAGGCTGAGGACGCACAAGGGGTGTGACCCACAGCAGGTACAAAAAGCAGGAAGTGATCGGGCGCCGCCCTTAAGCAGCATAAACAGACACAAACAGACAGCATGGATGGAAGCCAGAGAGACATTCTGGACAGGAGATCAAGTGCGCGCTCTTGCACAGTGGGAGATGGACCACTATGCAAGGATGCCGCCAGGTATGTTACAGTACCCCCCCCTTACGCCCCCTCTTCTTCAGGCCTGCCAGAATCTTCCGCAGGGAATTTGAGGGCCAATTCTTCACTTCGAAGAGATCACTTCCACTGTCCACCGGAAAAACTGGTCTCCTCTGGGTAGCTAGGATGCCACCTCCCATCCAGCCACCCTTAGCAACAGACGAAATGGGTGGAGTACCAGGAACAGCACACAAGGAAGTCTCACTCCACATACTTTCAGGTGGCATCCCAGAGGGTACAGGAGACAACTGGAAGTCCTCCACCGGGTTGGAGGGGGACAGAGACTTGGGGGTAATCTCTGCTTTGAGGTACATCTTGTCAAGCTCACAGGAAGAAATAGACGGGTTATCAGGTACAGGATGAGGAAAAGTCACTGTCTCTTTGTTATCTGGTGGTACCCCGGAGGATTCAGGAAACAACTGGAGGTCCTACGCCGGGTCAGAAGAGTGCAGAGGCTCAGAGAAAACATCTGCTTCAGAGTACACTAGGTCGGACTCACTGGACGAAGCAGGCGAGGTATCGGGTACCGAGTATAGGAAAGTCTCTCTCCGTTTACCACCAGGTGGCACCCCGAAGGGTTCTGGAGACAACTGGCGGTCCTCCGCCTGATCAGAGGGGTGTAGAGACTCATGGGTAACCTCTGCTACGGAGTACACTAGGTCGGACTCACTGGATGAAGCAAGCGAGGTATCAGATCCAGGATATAGGAAAATCTCTGTCCATTCACCACCAGGTGGCACCCCGAAGGGTTCTGGAGACAACTGGAGGTCCTCCGCCTGGTCGGAGGGGTGTAGAGGCTCGGGAGTAACCTCTGCTTCGGAGTACACTAGGTTGGACTCACTGGACGAAGAGAGCGAGGTATGAGGTACAGAGTATAGGAGAGTCTCTGTCCTTTCGCTACCAGGTAGCACCCCGAAGGGTTCTGGAGACAACTGGAGGTCCTCCGCCTGGTCAGAGGGGTGTAGAATCTCATGGGTAACCTCTGCTTCAGAGTACACTAGGTCGGACTCACTGGACGAAGCAAGCGAGGTATCAGATCCAGGATATAGGAAAGTCTCTATCCATTCACCACCAGGTGGCACCCCGAAGGGTTCTGGAGACAACTGGAGGTCCTCCGCCTGGTCGGAGGGGTGTAGAGACTCGGGAGTAACCTCTGCTTCGGAGTACACTAGGTTGGACTCACTGGACGAAGCGAGCGAGGTATCAGGTACAGAGTATAGGAGAGTCTCTGTCCTTTCGCTACCAGGTAGCACCCCGAAGGGTTCTGGAGACAACTGGAGGTCCTCTGCCTGGTCGGAGGGGTGTAGAGACTCGGAGGTAACTACCACTTTGGGGTACCCATTGTCAGGCTCACAGGACGAAGCGGACAAAGTATCGAGTACCGGGTGTAGAGAAGTCTCTCTCCATTTGTCATTGAGTGGTATCCCGGAGGATTCAGGAGGCAACAGGGGATCCTCCGCCAGGTAGTAGAGGTGCACAGACTCTGAGGTAACCACAGCTTTGGAGCATCCTTGGACATGCACACCGGTTAAAGTGGGTGAAGCATCTGATGCCGGGTGCAGGAAGTTCTCCTGTGTGGAGTCTGGATGGGCAGAAGTCTCTTCGGGCAGGAGAACTGGTGCACTACCCACGCACATTACCCGTTGGGGCTTCTCCGGGATACAGGGAGATGAAGCTTCAGTAGGGACTTCAAGGTTGGGGTCAGGAGGTCTCAGGGAGGACAGACCCTGGCGTGACGGCTTGCCTCTACGTCTAGCACGTCTGGACTGCCTCTTGAGGTTGGGAGAAGTATTCCGGAAAGCGTAGTCACCCTGTGAGGATTCTGGGTGGGCAGTAGTCTCATTGGGCTGGAGGACTATTGCGCTACCCACACACATTACCCATTGGGGCTGCTCCGGGATATTGGGAAGTGAAGCTTCAGCAGGAGCCTCCGGGTTAGGATCATCGAAGACCATTAGAAAGGCCACCAGGAAGGCCATTAGGTCCAGGAGGATCGGATCCTGTGTTTCATATAGGGGGTTTATCCATTCCAAGGCATCACCCGCCAGGTAAGACATAATGAATGCCACCTTTACCCGATCGGTGGGAAAACATAGAGGGTAGAACTTGAAGTGTAGAATGCATTGCTCCACAAATGCACGACTTTGTCTTGGATCCCCATAATAACGTAGCGGATCCGCAGGAACGAGAGCAGATAGATCCATCTGGACGGGTGCGTAAATCGCCTGGAACTCAGCTAAAGGGAAAAAAAAAAAAAAAAATTATTTATTTTAATGCATGTATTCGCTGGAAAACTTCTCAGAGAGCGAAGGCCGTGGGGCTCAACGGGAACCATGGCCTGAGCATGCTGTAATGCACACGCCCGGACTGACTGGCGTGTGCGTGTTTATGTAGTGATTCCACTGTGCCATGAACCAGAGAGTGCCTGGAGGGGCGTAACTAAGTATCTGCCCGATCCGACCAAGGTCGCACGACGGCATACGACGCCAGTGCACCAGGGAGGAACCGAGCAGAGGAACCAGGGTCTACTCCAGGTCAGACTCCGGACACGGCTGTTGACCCACACCGGGGAATACAGGAACAGGCAGACTAGAGCACAGGCTGGGTAGGGTCCAGTACAGACTGGGAGACAAATTCGAAACCGCAGACGCGGTAGACAGAGCTGAGCGAAGCGAAAACCGCAGACGCGGCGGACAGAGCTGAGCAAAGCGAAAACCGCAGATGCGGCGGACAGAGCTGAGCAAACCGAAAACCGCAGACGCGGCGGACAGAGCTGAGCAAAGCGAAAACCGCAGACGCGGCGGACAGAGATGAGCAAAGCGAAAACCGCAGACGCGGCGGACAGAGCTGGGCAAAGCGAAAAGCGCAGACGCGGCGGACAGAGCTGAGCAAAGCGAAAACCGCAGACGCGGCGGACAGAGCTGAGCAAAGCGAAAACCGCAGACGCGGCAGACAGAGCTGAGCAAAGCGAAAACCGCAGACGCGGGGCGAACAGAGCAGAGCAAAGCGAAAACCGCAGACGCGGCGGACAGAGCTGAGCAAAGCGAAAACCGCAGACGCGGCGGACAGAGCTGAGCAAAGCGAAAACCGCAGACGCGGCGGACAGAGCTGAGCAAAGCGAAAACCGCAGACGCGGCGGACAGAGCTGAGCAAAGCGAAAACCGCAGACGCGGCGGACAGAGCTGAGCAAAGCGAAAACCGCAGACACGACGGACAGAGCTGAGCAAAGCGAAAACCGCAGACGCGGGGGACAGAGCTGAGCAAAGCGAAAACCGCAGACGCGGGGCGGACAGAGCAGAGCAAAGCGAAAACCGCAGACGCTGCGGACAGAGCAGAGCAAAGCGAAAACCGCAGACGCGGCGGACAGAGCTGAGCAAAGCGAAAACCGCAGACGCGGCGGACAGAGCTGAGCAAAGCGAAAACCGCAGACACGGCGGACAGAGCTGAGCAAAACGAAAACCGCAGACGTGGGGCGGACAGAGCAGAGCAAAGCGAAAACCGCAGACGCGGCGGACAGAGCTGAGCAAAGCGAAAACCGCAGACGCGGCGGACAGAGCTGAGCAAAGCGAAAACCGCAGACGCGGCGGACAGAGCTGAGCAAAGCGAAAACTGCAGGCGCGGCGGAAAGAGCTGAGCAAAGCGAAAACCGCAGACGCGGCGGACAGAGCTGAGCAAAGCGAAAACCGCAGACGCGGGGCGGACAGAGCAGATCAAAGCGAAAACCGGAGACGCGGCGGACAGAGCAGAGCAAAGCGAAAACCGTAGACGCGGCGGACAGAGCTGAGCAAAGCGAAAACCGCAGACGCGGCGGCCAGAGCTGAGCAAAGCGAAAACCGCAGACGCGGCGGACAGAGCTGAGCAAAGCGAAAACCGCAGACGCGGCGGACAGAGCTGAGCAAAGCGAAAACCGCAGACGCGGCGGACAGAGCTGAGCAAAGCGAAAATCGCAGACGCGGCGGACAGAGCTGAGCAAAGCGAAAACCGCAGACGCGGCGGACAGAGCTGAGCAAAGCAAAAACCGCAGACGCGGGGCGGACAGAGCAGAGCAAAGCGAAAACCGCAGACGCGGCGGACAGAGCTGAGCAAAGCGAAAACCGCAGACGTGGCGGACAGAGCTGAGCAAAGCGAAAACCGCAGACGCGGGGCGAACAGAGCAGAGCAAAGCGAAAACCGCAGACGCGGCGGACAGAGCTGAGCAAAGCGAAAACCGCAGACGCGGCGGACAGAGCTGAGCAAAGCGAAAACCGCAGACGCGGCGGACAGAGCTGAGCAAAGCGAAAACCGCAGACGCGGCGGACAGAGCTGAGCAAAGCGAAAACCGCAGACGCGGCGGACAGAGCTGAGCAAAGCGAAAACCGCAGACACGACGGACAGAGCTGAGCAAAGCGAAAACCGCAGACGCGGGGGACAGAGCTGAGCAAAGCGAAAACCGCAGACGCGGGGCGGACAGAGCAGAGCAAAGCGAAAACCGCAGACGCTGCGGACAGAGCTGAGCAAAGCGAAAACCGCAGACGCGGCGGACAGAGCTGAGCAAAGCGAAAACCGCAGACACGGCGGACAGAGCTGAGCAAAACGAAAACCGCAGACGTGGGGCGGACAGAGCAGAGCAAAGCGAAAACCGCAGACGCGGCGGACAGAGCTGAGCAAAGCGAAAACCGCAGACGCGGCGGACAGAGCTGAGCAAAGCGAAAACCGCAGACGCGGCGGACAGAGCTGAGCAAAGCGAAAACTGCAGGCGCGGCGGAAAGAGCTGAGCAAAGCGAAAACCGCAGACGCGGCGGACAGAGCTGAGCAAAGCGAAAACCGCAGACGCGGGGCGGACAGAGCAGATCAAAGCGAAAACCGGAGACGCGGCGGACAGAGCAGAGCAAAGCGAAAACCGTAGACGCGGCGGACAGAGCTGAGCAAAGCGAAAACCGCAGACGCGGCGGCCAGAGCTGAGCAAAGCGAAAACCGCAGACGCGGCGGACAGAGCTGAGCAAAGCGAAAACCGCAGACGCGGCGGACAGAGCTGAGCAAAGCGAAAACCGCAGACGCGGCGGACAGAGCTGAGCAAAGCGAAAATCGCAGACGCGGCGGACAGAGCTGAGCAAAGCGAAAACCGCAGACGCGGCGGACAGAGCTGAGCAAAGCAAAAACCGCAGACGCGGGGCGGACAGAGCAGAGCAAAGCGAAAACCGCAGACGCGGCGGACAGAGCTGAGCAAAGCGAAAACCGCAGACGCGGCGGACAGAGCTGAGCAAAGCGAAAACTGCAGACGGGGCGGACAGAGCTGAGCAAAGCGAAAACCGCAGACGCGGCGGACAGAGCTGAGCAAAGCGAAAACCGCAGACGCGGCGGACAGAGCTGAGCAAAGCGAAAACCGCAGACGCGGCGGACAGAGCTGAGCAAAGCGAAAACCGCAGACGCGGCGGACAGAGCTGAGCAAAGCGAAAACCGCAGACACGGTGGGAACAGGGCTCTGTTCACACGGAACAGACTAGAAGGGAAAGGCAGAACCAGATACCCACAGGGTACTTGCAGAGAAGTAGCGAGTGGACCACAAACTCACAAACGGAAGTACAGTGACAACGAGCAGGAGTTAGGTACGAGTTCAGACTCTGCAGAAAAAGGAATGGAACGGACATAGAGAAAAAACAGGTAAAAGATAGGAGAGAGTTCAGACTGGAACTGAGTGTACGGAGGAGACCGACACTGCAGCGGAATACAGGAGCGGGTCTGGGAATACGGCCCCCAGAGAGGCAGGACGAACAGGCAAGGAGCGTGTTCAGACTCGCCTGGAAATACAGCCTCCAGGAAGGCGGAACGAACAGGCAAGGAACGAGTACAGACTGCAGGTTAAGGTACACAGATAGGACACAGTACAGACACGGGAACTGATACCGCAAGGCAGGAGACATAGACAGGACTCAGTTCAGACACGGGAACTGATACCGCAAGGCAGGAGACAAAGACAGGACTCAGTTCAGACACGGGAACTGATACCGCAAGGCAGGAGACATAGACAGGACTCAGTTCAGACACGGGAACTGATACCGCAAGGCAGGAGACAAAGAACGGGACCTGGCACCTTCAGAGTGCAAGCACACACTGAATGAAACACTATGCTCAGGCAGGGGTTGATTGCCGCAGCTGGGTTATATACCAGTTGACAGACATCAATAGGCTGAGGACGCACAAGGGGTGTGACCCACAGCAGGTACAAAAAGCAGGAAGTGATCGGGCGCCGCCCTTAAGCAGCATAAACAGACACAAACAGACAGCATGGATGGAAGCCAGAGAGACATTCTGGACAGGAGATCAAGTGCGCGCTCTTGCACAGTGGGAGATGGACCACTATGCAAGGATGCCGCCAGGTATGTTACAGTACCCCCCCCTTACGCCCCCTCTTCTTCAGGCCTGCCAGAATCTTCCGCAGGGAATTTGAGGGCCAATTCTTCACTTCGAAGAGATCACTTCCACTGTCCACCGGAAAAACTGGTCTCCTCTGGGTAGCTAGGATGCTACCTCCCATCCAGCCACCCTTAGCAACAGACGAAATGGGTGGAGTACCAGGAACAGCACACAAGGAAGTCTCACTCCACATACTTTCAGGTGGCATCCCAGAGGGTACAGGAGACAACTGGAAGTCCTCCACCGGGTTGGAGGGGGACAGAGACTTGGGGGTAATCTCTGCTTTGAGGTACATCTTGTCAAGCTCACAGGAAGAAATAGACGGGTTATCAGGTACAGGATGAGGAAAAGTCACTGTCTCTTTGTTATCTGGTGGTACCCCGGAGGATTCAGGAAACAACTGGAGGTCCTCCGCCGGGTCAGAAGAGTGCAGAGGCTCAGAGAAAACATCTGCTTCAGAGTACACTAGGTCGGACTCACTGGACGAAGCAGGCGAGGTATCGGGTACCGAGTATAGGAAAGTCTCTCTCCGTTTACCACCAGGTGGCACCCCGAAGGGTTCTGGAGACAACTGGCGGTCCTCCGCCTGATCAGAGGGGTGTAGAGACTCATGGGTAACCTCTGCTACGGAGTACACTAGGTCGGACTCACTGGATGAAGCAAGCGAGGTATCAGATCCAGGATATAGGAAAATCTCTGTCCATTCACCACCAGGTGGCACCCCGAAGGGTTCTGGAGACAACTGGAGGTCCTCCGCCTGGTCGGAGGGGTGTAGAGGCTCGGGAGTAACCTCTGCTTCGGAGTACACTAGGTTGGACTCACTGGACGAAGAGAGCGAGGTATGAGGTACAGAGTATAGGAGAGTCTCTGTCCTTTCGCTACCAGGTAGCACCCCGAAGGGTTCTGGAGACAACTGGAGGTCCTCCGCCTGGTCAGAGGGGTGTAGAATCTCATGGGTAACCTCTGCTTCAGAGTACACTAGGTCGGACTCACTGGACGAAGCAAGCGAGGTATCAGATCCAGGATATAGGAAAGTCTCTATCCATTCACCACCAGGTGGCACCCCGAAGGGTTCTGGAGACAACTGGAGGTCCTCCGCCTGGTCGGAGGGGTGTAGAGACTCGGGAGTAACCTCTGCTTCGGAGTACACTAGGTTGGACTCACTGGACGAAGCGAGCGAGGTATCAGGTACAGAGTATAGGAGAGTCTCTGTCCTTTCGCTACCAGGTAGCACCCCGAAGGGTTCTGGAGACAACTGGAGGTCCTCCGCCTGGTCAGAGGGGTGTAGAATCTCATGGGTAACCTCTGCTTCAGAGTACACTAGGTCGGACTCACTGGACGAAGCAAGCGAGGTATCAGATCCAGGATATAGGAAAATCTCTATCCATTCACCACCAGGTGGCACCCCGAAGGGTTCTGGAGACAACTGGAGGTCCTCCGCCTGGTCGGAGGGGTGTAGAGACTCGGGAGTAACCTCTGCTTCGGAGTACACTAGGTTGGACTCACTGGACGAAGCGAGCGAGGTATCAGGTACAGAGTATAGGAGAGTCTCTGTCCTTTCGCTACCAGGTAGCACCCCGAAGGGTTCTGGAGACAACTGGAGGTCCTCTGCCTGGTCGGAGGGGTGTAGAGACTCGGAGGTAACTACCACTTTGGGGTACCCATTGTCAGGCTCACAGGACGAAGCGGACAAAGTATCGAGTACCGGGTGTAGAGAAGTCTCTCTCCATTTGTCATTGAGTGGTATCCCGGAGGATTCAGGAGGCAACAGGGGATCCTCCGCCAGGTAGTAGAGGTGCACAGACTCTGAGGTAACCACAGCTTTGGAGCATCCTTGGACATGCACACCGGTTAAAGTGGGTGAAGCATCTGATGCCGGGTGCAGGAAGTTCTCCTGTGTGGAGTCTGGATGGGCAGAAGTCTCTTCGGGCAGGAGAACTGGTGCACTACCCACGCACATTACCCGTTGGGGCTTCTCCGGGATACAGGGAGATGAAGCTTCAGTAGGGACTTCAAGGTTGGGGTCAGGAGGTCTCAGGGAGGACAGACCCTGGCGTGACGGCTTGCCTCTACGTCTAGCACGTCTGGACTGCCTCTTGAGGTTGGGAGAAGTATTCCGGAAAGCGTAGTCACCCTGTGAGGATTCTGGGTGGGCAGTAGTCTCATTGGGCTGGAGGACTATTGCGCTACCCACACACATTACCCATTGGGGCTGCTCCGGGATATTGGGAAGTGAAGCTTCAGCAGGAGCCTCCGGGTTAGGATCATCGAAGACCATTAGAAAGGCCACCAGGAAGGCCATTAGGTCCAGGAGGATCGGATCCTGTGTTTCATATAGGGGGTTTATCCATTCCAAGGCATCACCCGCCAGGTAAGACATAATGAATGCCACCTTTACCCGATCGGTGGGAAAACATAGAGGGTAGAACTTGAAGTGTAGAATGCATTGCTCCACAAATGCACGACTTTGTCTTGGATCCCCATAATAACGTAGCGGATCCGCAGGAACGAGAGCAGATAGATCCATCTGGACGGGTGCGTAAATCGCCTGGAACTCAGCTAAAGGGAAAAAAAAAAAATTATTTATTTTAATGCATGTATTCGCTGGAAAACTTCTCAGAGAGCGAAGGCCGTGGGGCTCAACGGGAACCATGGCCTGAGCATGCTGTAATGCACACGCCCGGACTGACTGGCGTGTGCATGTTTATGTAGTGATTCCACTGTGCCATGAACCGGAGAGTGCCTGGAGGGGCGTAACTAAGTATCTGCCCGATCCGACCAAGGTCGCACGACGGCATACGACGCCAGTGCACCAGGGAGGAACCGAGCAGAGGAACCAGGGTCTACTCCAGGTCAGACTCCGGACACGGCTGTTGACCCACACCGGGGAATACAGGAACAGGCAGACTAGAGCACAGGCTGGGTAGGGTCCAGTACAGACTGGGAGACAAATTCGAAACCGCAGACGCGGTAGACAGAGCTGAGCGAAGCGAAAACCGCAGACGCGGCGGACAGAGCTGAGCAAAGCGAAAACCGCAGATGCGGCGGACAGAGCTGAGCAAACCGAAAACCGCAGACGCGGCGGACAGAGCTGAGCAAAGCGAAAACCGCAGACGCGGCGGACAGAGATGAGCAAAGCGAAAACCGCAGACGCGGCGGACAGAGCTGGGCAAAGCGAAAAGCGCAGACGCGGCGGACAGAGCTGAGCAAAGCGAAAACCGCAGACGCGGCGGACAGAGCTGAGCAAAGCGAAAACCGCAGACGCGGCAGACAGAGCTGAGCAAAGCGAAAACCGCAGACGCGGAGCGAACAGAGCAGAGCAAAGCGAAAACCGCAGACGCGGCGGACAGAGCTGAGCAAAGCGAAAACCGCAGACGCGGCGGACAGAGCTGAGCAAAGCGAAAACCGCAGACGCGGCGGACAGAGCTGAGCAAAGCGAAAACCGCAGACGCGGCGGACAGAGCTGAGCAAAGCGAAAACCGCAGACGCGGCGGACAGAGCTGAGCAAAGCGAAAACCGCAGATGCGGCGGACAGAGCTGAGCAAACCGAAAACCGCAGACGCGGCGGACAGAGCTGAGCAAAGCGAAAACCGCAGACGCGGCGGACAGAGATGAGCAAAGCGAAAACCGCAGACGCGGCGGACAGAGCTGGGCAAAGCGAAAAGCGCAGACGCGGCGGACAGAGCTGAGCAAAGCGAAAACCGCAGACGCGGCGGACAGAGCTGAGCAAAGCGAAAACCGCAGACGCGGCAGACAGAGCTGAGCAAAGCGAAAACCGCAGACGCGGAGCGAACAGAGCAGAGCAAAGCGAAAACCGCAGACGCGGCGGACAGAGCTGAGCAAAGCGAAAACCGCAGACGCGGCGGACAGAGCTGAGCAAAGCGAAAACCGCAGACGCGGCGGACAGAGCTGAGCAAAGCGAAAACCGCAGACGCGGCGGACAGAGCTGAGCAAAGCGAAAACCGCAGACGCGGCGGACAGAGCTGAGCAAAGCGAAAACCGCAGACGCGGTGGGAACAGGGCTCTGTTCACACGGAACAGACTAGAAGGGAAAGGCAGAACCAGATACCCACAGGGTACTTGCAGAGAAGTAGCGAGTGGACCACAAACTCACAAACGGAAGTACAGTGACAACGAGCAGGAGTTAGGTACGAGTTCAGACTCTGCAGAAAAAGGAATGGAACGGACATAGAGAAAAAACAGGTAAAAGATAGGAGAGAGTTCAGACTGGAACTGAGTGTACGGAAGAGACCGACACTGCAGCGGGATACAGGAGCGGGTCTGGGAATACGGCCCCCAGAGAGGCAGGACGAACAGGCAAGGAGCGTGTTCAGACTGGCCTGGAAATACAGCTTCCAGGAATGCGGAACGAACAGGCAAGGAACGAGTACAGACTGCAGGTTAAGGTACACAGATAGGACACAGTACAGACACGGGAACTGATACCACAAGGCAGGAGACATAGACAGGACTCAGTTCAGACACGAGAACTGATACCGCAAGGCAGGACACAAAGACAGGACTCAGTTCAGACACGGGAACTGATACCGCAAGGCAGGAGACATAGACAGGACTCAGTTCAGACACGGGAACTGATACCGCAAGGCAGGAGACAAAGAACGGGACCTGGCACCTTCAGAGTGCAAGCACACACTGAATGAAACACTATGCTCAGGCAGGGGTTGATTGCCGCAGCTGGGTTATATACCAGTTGACAGACATCAATAGGCTGAGGACGCACAAGGGGTGTGACCCACAGCAGGTACAAAAAGCAGGAAGTGATCGGGCGCCGCCCTTAAGCAGCAGAAACAGACACAAACAGACAGCATGGAGGGAAGCCAGAGAGACATTCTGGACAGGAGATCAAGTGCGCGCTCTTGCACAGTGGGAGATGGACCACTATGCAAGGACGCCGCCAGGTATGTTACAGCCTCCCTCTTTCCATTTAATAAACATTTCTTTCTTTCTTTTTAGCATGTGTTTAAGTTCTGTGTTCATCCATCCTGGTTTCCTTAAATGCTTCCCATTCTTCCTACTTTTCGGGATTGTTAACGATTGTGCTTTGAGAATCTCATTTTTAAAAATTTCCCATCCTTCCTGGACATTTTTGTCCTTAAGGACATCCAGCCATTGGATCCTTCCTATTATCTTTCTGAGTCTCTTAAAATCTGCCTTTCTAAAATCTAACCTTGAAGTTTGAGTCTTCACATGTCTTCCTCCTCTAGTTATCCAAAATTCTATAATAGCATGATCGCTGCCTCCTAGGGTCCCAGCCACCTTTACCTCCTCAACCATTTCCTCCCTGTTTATAAGGATTAGATCCAAAGTAGCAGATCCCCTTGTTTTCTCCCCTACCTTTTGGAAGATAAAGTTGTCAGCAAGAGAGGATAAGGATAACCTTCCTTGCACTGAGGTTAGCTCTTTGTCAGCCGTCTGGCTTGGTTACACAAGCTTCTTTGCAGAGAAACATGTTACTTCTGCTGGCCCTCGCTAGGCGGCCGGCATCCAAAACCTTCCCTGGGCACCTGCTGAAAGCCTGGCCCCTTCACGGCCCCGGGTGCTTTTAACGCCATCATTTCCACACGGCGAGCTGCGGAGTCAATAAGCATTCCTAGCCGTGGCAAGGAGCTCGGTGTCAGGCCTGCGTGAAGGCGGCGGGGTAGCGTACTTAGCTGCCAACTGGCTCAGAGGCCTTGGGGCTTCCATCATCTAAGTTACTTAAGGTCGGTGTCCGGCAAGGCGCCGTTCCATGCTAGCCGAGCTGGGCAGTAGGGCAAAACGTCATCAAAATGGTCTAGAGCACCCGGTGTTCCCAGGAGGTCTCCCATCCAAGTACTGTCTGAGCCCAGCCCTGCTTTGCTTCCAAGATCAGACGAGATCGGGCGTATCCAAGGTGGTATGGCCAGTAGACGCTGCTCGATCCATCGCCCGGCCAGCCTTTCTCAGGATCGCTTGGTGGCGAGTGTAACGGGTCTGGGAGGCGGAACCTCTGAGCCACTATACAAGGGGGCAGTCCTTGTAAGGGAGCGGGTGGCGACCAGGGAAGACGGGCAGGAGGTCACAGCAGGTGACCGGGACAGTCTCTGAGTGAACGGGCTGGAGGTCACGGCAAGTGACCGGGGCAGTCTCTGGGTGAACGGGCAGATGGTCACGGTAAGTGACCGGGGCAGTCTCTGGGTGAACGGGCAGATGGTCACGGCAAGTGACCGGGGCAGTCTCTGGGTGAACGGGCAGATGGTCATGGCAAGTGACCGGGGCAGTCTCTGGGTAAAGGGTTGGTACGACCTGTGGCGGCTGATGGTAGACGTGAGCTCCCAGGTGAGCAGGC
>NW_027362764.1:673778684-673856184 GCF_046119375.1 Phyllobates terribilis | reverse complement strand
ACTTGTTGTATTAGTCCATCTATACTGACCTCCATCAGGTTGCAAACTGCATATATTTTTTTCTTCATCTACCTCTGAAAAAATATTGGGCTTCTAGCTGTATGTGGGACTTGTTCTATTAATCCATCTATACAGACCTCCATCAGGTTGCAAACTGAATATATTTTTTTCTCCATCTACCTCTGAAAAAATATTGGGCTTCTAGCTGTGTGTGGGACTTGTTGTATTAGTCCATCTATACTGACCTCCATCAGGTTGCAAACTGAATATAATTTTTTTCTGCATCTACCTCTGAAAAAATATTGGGCTTCTAGCTGTGTGTGGGACTTGTTGTATTAGTCCATCTATACAGACCTCCATCAGGTTGCAAACTGAATATATTTTTTTCTGTATCTACCTCTGAAAAAATATTGGGCTTCTAGCTGTGTGTGGGACTTGTTGTATTAGTCCATCTATACTGACCTCCATCAGGTTGCAAACTGAATATATTTTTTTCTGCATCTACCCCTGAAAAATTATTGGGCTTCTAGCTGTGTGTGGGACTTGTTCTATTAATCCATCTATACAGAACTCCATCAGGTTGCAAACTGAATATATTTTTTTCTGCATCTACCTCTGAAAAAATATTGGGCTTCTAGCTGTGTGTGGGACTTGTTGTATTAGTCCATCTATACTGACCTCCATCAGGTTGCAAACTGAATATATTTTTTTCTGCATCTACCTCTGAAAAAATATTGGGCTTCTAGCTGTGTGTGGGACTTGTTCTTTTAATCCATCTATACAGACCTCCATCAGGTTGCAAACTAAATATATTTTTTTCTGCATCTACCTCTGAAAAAGTATTGGGCTTCTTGCTGTGTGTGGGACTTGTTGTATTAGTCCATCTATACTGACCTCCATCAGGTTGCAAACTGAATATATTTTTTTCTGCATCTACCTCTGAAAAAATATTGGGCTTCTAGCTGTGTGTGGGACTTTCTCTATTAGTCCATCTATACTGACCTCCATCAGGTTGCAAATTAAAAATAATTTTCATCTGCATCTAGCTCTGAAAAAATATTTGGCCTTCTAGCAGTGTGTGGGACTTTCTCTATTACTCCATCTATACTGACCTCCATCAGGTTGCAAATTGAATATAATTTTTTTCTGCATCTAACCCAGCCAATAGTTTTGGCCTAATACCACAGTTTGGCCACTCAGCTCTGCTCGGTTCCCATCCATTGTTTTCTTGTGCAAACAACTCCAGAGTTGTTAATTAGTTAACCACCAAAATGAGTGGAAAAAGGCCTGCTGCTGGTGGAAAGGGGAATAGGCGTGTTGGGAAGGGGAAAAAAGGCTGTGTCCGTGGGGTAGGTGTTAAAGCAACAGTAACATCTGCAGAAGAAAGACCAACTTCCAGCCAAACTAAAATGTCTACTTCTTTTAGCGGACAATGTGATAAGATCCCTTTCTTACGGCCACGCCAATCGCTACAAATTCCAGATGAGGCACAAAAACAGCAGGTGCTTCAACGGATATCAAGTGCTCCTTTAAGTGGGCTCTCCTCCACATCAACTTCAACATCACAAATACTCCAGTCCTCAAAGGTGTCACCCCAAACGCACTTGCTTCCTCACAGCTCCCAAATCTCCAGCTGCCCGTCTGAGTATGAGGTAGAACAGATGGTTGAGTCTGCAGAGCTGTTTACTCATACTATAGCCTGGGAATCAGAGGTCGACTCCAGCGCTTCTGTGAATCCAGACGAGGAAATGATCTGCACTGATGCCCAGAATCTTTATGAGTCGGATCCAGGACCAGACGCAGAAGGTTCTGACCATAATGTAGACCCTCATTCCCAAACTGTAACTCCTGTTGGTGGAGACAATGAGGAAGACGATGATAAGACTCAAATACCTGATTGGAGCGACAACTTTAGTTTTTTGTCAGGGCAGGAACAGGTTGGCTCTGAGGACGACGGGTGTGATAACGCACAGGGTGACGATGATGAGGTTGGAGATCCCACTTACTGTCAACCCACAGTCAGCCAAGAGATGAGGTCAGCAGAGGAGGTGGAGGAAGATGCTAGTGACGACGAGGTCAGGTTGCGCCTTCCTGGACAGAGACGTAGTACTGGAAGCACGTCAACAACTGCATCCTCAAACACAACTCTGCCTCTCACCACAAGTCGTGGTGGCTCTTCAGGTCGCATGGGTGCTAAGCCTTGCATAGCCTGGGCATTTTTTCAGATCGATAAAGATGACCCAACTCGTGTTATCTGTAACATTTGTCAGCAAAAGCTAAGTAGAGGCCAAAAAATACATAGTTTGAGTACTTCATGCATGAACCGGCACATGGACATGAAGCATAAGTTGCAGTGGGAAGCTCAGTGTGCTACAATGCGGCCTAGCCGGCCGGGCCAACCACCGTCTGCCATATCTTGTGCATCCGCGGCCTCTTCATCCTCTGTGACTGGGGGGACAGCAGTCACACCTGTTTTGGGGCGCAGACCTGCCACCTCTTTACCCGCAACAGCCAGCGTGATTGGCAGGTCATCATTTTCTTTGGAGGTGGTAACACCAGCTGGTGTTGAGCGCTGTCCGACATCGATAGCACCACCTTTGGATCAAGGCAACCTAACATGTCCGCCTGCATCTTCCTCACAGACCGGCAGTTTGCCGGGGACACCCTTATCAACCCCGTCTAAGCACAATAGCCAGCCCTCGGTCCCTCAGATGTGGACAAGTAAAAGACCAATTCCTCCTAGCCATGAGAAAGCTAAGAGGTTGAATTTCACCATCTGCAAGTTCTTGGCTACAGAAATGCTGCCTTTCCGCCTGGTGGACACAGAGGATTTTCGAGACCTTATGTCCGTCGCAGTGCCCCAGTACCAGATGCCCAGTCGGCACTACTTCTCAAAGAAAGGTGTGCCTGCGCTCCACCAGCATGTCGCACACAACATCACCGCTTCTTTGAGAAACTCTGTGTGTGACAGGGTGCATTTCACCACAGACACTTGGACGAGTAGGCATGGACAGGGGCGTTACATGTCGCTGACTGGGCACTGGGTAACTATGGTGACAGCAGGACAAGGGGCTGCTGTCCAAGTCTTGCCGTCCCCACGAGTTGTGCGTCAATCCTCTTTATGTCAAAGTTCCTCCACTGCTTCTGCCTCCTCAACCTCCTCTCGGTCTTCCACCTGCACCCAAAGCCTGTCTGGTCATGCCACAAGCTTTCTAACTGTGCAGAAGGGATCCTGCACACCTCCTTACTATGCTGGCAGTAGGGCTCAACGTCATCAGGCGGTTTTTACATTGAAATGTCTGGGAAATGTGAGTCACACAGCTGAGGAGTTGTGGTCAGCTCTGGAGAACCAATTTCATGAATGGTTGTCTCCACTGGACCTGAAACCAGGGAAGGTCGTGTGCGACAATGCTGCAAACCTGGGTGCGGCCCTTCGCCGGGGCAATGTCACACACGTGCCTTGTATGGCTCACGTGTTGAACCTGGTTGTCCAGCAATTTTTAGCCCACTATCCCAGACTAGATGGCCTTCTGCAGAGGGCACGGTTGCTGTGTGCTCACTTTCGCCGTTCGCATCCCGCAGCTCAGCGACTTACATCTCTACAGAAGTCGTTGGGCCTGCCACTTCACCGGCTAAAATGCGATGTGCCTACCCGGTGGAATTCAACTCTGCACATGTTGCAGCGACTGTGGCAGCACCGACAAGCCCTGGTGCAATACGTTCTGACGTATAGCCTGGGCCAACGAGATCCAGAGGTGGGGCAAATCACGCTGGAGGAGTGGTCTCAGATCAGGGACCTATGCACCCTTCTGCACAGTTTTGAAATGGCAACGAAGATGTTTAGTGCTGACGATGCCATTATCAGCATGACTATTCCGGTGATTTACATGCTGGAGCACATGTTAAACAGAATTCGGAGTCAGGTGGTGGCACAAGAGGAGGTGGAGGAAGTAGAGGAGGAGGAGTTGTATGCGGAAGGGCTAACATCTGCAAGGTCCAGACGGTCGGCAGCACCAAGGCGGCAGGCATGTGAGGGTGGGGGAGATGGTTTTACCAGGGCGCATGGTAGCAGCCAAACTAGTGAGGAAGGTGCAGGAGCCCAGGAAGAAGTGGAGGACGAACTGATGGAAGACTCATCAGATGAGGGAGACCTTGATCACATTTCTGTTGTGCGAGGTTGGGGGGAGAGGACAGAGGAAGGAAGCATGATTGTTACCTCGCCACCAACACAACAGGGACTTGGTGCTCCTGGATGCGCAACACACATGAGTGCCTTCTTGCTGCACTACCTGCAACATGACCCTCGAATTGTGAGAATTAGAAATAATCCTGACTACTGGGTTGCCACACTGTTAGATCCCCGGTACAAAAGTAAATTTGCAGAAATTATTCCTGCCATAGAAAGGGATGCACGCATGCAGGAGTATCAGCAGAGACTGTTGCAGAATCTTACATGTGCTTTTCCACAAAATACCAGTGGTGCACGTAGTGAATCTCACAGTTCCAACTTGCCAACCGTGGGACCGTCAAGTGTTCAGCACTCAAACCGTAACAGAACCACAGTATCTGCTGGTAACATCAATTTTGCGGAATCATTTCACCACTTTTTTAGCCCATCCTTTGCAAGGCCACAGGAGACAAGAAGTCTGACACATAGTCAACGCCAAGAGACGATGGTACAGGAGTATCTCCAAGTAAACATTGAAGCCACGACTGTGTCACTGGACCCTTTCTCTTTATGGGCTTCCAATCTGGATAAATGGCCGGCGCTAGCCACTTACGCCTTGGAGATCTTGTCATGCCCCGCAGCCAGCGTTCTGTCTGAACGTGTGTTCAGCGCTGCTGGTGGTGTGCTGACAGATAAGCGCACGCGGCTCTCCACTGATAATGTAGACAGACTCACGTTCATAAAGATGAACAAATCATGGATCCGAAACGACTTTTCTACCCCTGTGTCATCCTGGGGAGAGTAAAAGCTTGATGATTGGTTAAAATCACCCTACCAACCGTTTTAAGCTTTCAAATTACTAATCATGTTTATCTGTATCTTGGCTGGAAAATAATTTGGGCTTTGTAGCAGTGTGCAGCACTGATTCTATTAGGCCATCTATAATAAGCTCCACCAGATTTAAAATTACTAATCATGTATATCTGTATCTTGACTGGAAAATAATTTGGGCTTTGTAGCAGTGTGCAGCACTGATCCTATTAGGCCATCTATACTAAAGCTTCACCAGATTTAAAATTAATAATAATTTTTAGCTGCATCTAGCCCGGAAAATAATTTTGGGGCTCCGAGATGCGCAAGACACATAAGTGCCTTCTTGCTGCACTACCTGCAGCATGACCCTCATATTGTCAGAATTCGAAGTAATCATGACTACTGGGTTGCCACACTCTTAGATCCCCCAAACTTTTCGATCAACCTTTTCATTTTAATAAAGACCAAAAAAATGGTCATTTTTGAAATTATAAGCATTAGCAGGTTGTTAGAAACTGAAATCAAACAGTTTTCAACTCAAAACTTTATTCTAGGTGATGTTACATTTTCACATAGGACCCCTTGTTCGAAAGGAGCTTCTGAACTCTCTCGTCCATTGAATTTGTCAGGTTTTGGATGTTTTCTGCTTCAATTGTTTTGCATGAGGACAGAATACCCTCCCAGAGCTGTTGCTTAGATGTGAACTGCCTCCCGCCATCATAGACACTCCTTTTAATGATGCTCCAAAGGTTCTGAATGGGGTAGAGGTCAGGGGAGCATGGGGGTCACACCATAAGTTTGTCCCCTTTTATGCCCATATCAGCCAGAGATGCAGATGTTTTATGTGCAGCATGAGATGGTGCATTATCATGCAGAAAAATGATCTTGCTGTGAAATACACGGTTCTTCTTCTTGAACCATGGCAGGAAGTGCTGTTTGAGAAAATCCACATACATTATGGAGTTCATCTTTAGCGCCTTCAGGGATCCTAAAGGGGCCGACAATCTCTCTCCCCATGATTCCAGCCCAAAACATTACTCCACCTCCTCCTTGTTGGCGCTGTAGCCGTGTTTGCGTGGGGTGTCCATCAACCAGCCATCCTCCACTCCATCCATCTGGACCATTGAGCGCTGCACGGCACTCATCCGTAAACAAAACAGTTTTGAAATCAGTCTTCATGTAATGTTTGGCCCACTGGAGCCGTATCTGCTTGTGTGAAGTGGATAGAGGAGGTCGACAGGATGGCGTATGCACAGCTGCAAACCTCTGAAGGACCCTGCATCTTGTTGTTCGGGGGACGTTGGAGGCACAAGCAGCTTCAAAAACTTGTCTGCTGCTATGACAAGGCTTTTTTGCCGCTGCTCTTTCAACCTGACGTAATTGCCTGTAGGAAAGAGTCCTCAATTTGCCCTTATCAGCACGCACACGTGTGTACTGTGAATCAGCTACATACTTCTTGATTGCCAAGACACTTCATCCTGATCATCGCACAATGTTGATTGTAGTCATGCCTTGACCTAAACACTCCACAATTTGTTGCTTCTCAGCAGCCGACACATCCTTTTTCTTTCCCATTTTGGCAGAAAATGTAGGCTGCTTAATAATGTGAGACAGCCTTCTTAAGTAGTCTTGCCTTTCATTGGACACACCTGCCAAACTAATTAGCACAGGTGTCTGCAATTGCTTACAGTGATATAAAGAGCCCTGACACACATCACCATCAATGAGTTTAACTGACAAACAAACAAATTCTTCCCTTATCACTCCTAAACACTTTTTGCATAATAATTTGGAACACAGTGTACATGTGCTTTTCCACAAAACACCAGTGGTTCACGTAGTGAATCTTACAGTTCTAACTTGACAACCATGGTCTGTATGGAGTTGTTCAATAAAGGGCCCAAAATTAAGATAACATAGATGGGAGAGGTCTCTATGAATAGGAATTCCTAAGTATTTGATACCCTGTGAGGGCCAGGCAAAGGGAAAGTTGGACTGGATGGAATCCTATATGGATTTGGGGAGGGAGACATCGAGGGCCTCAGACTTCGCTGCATTGATTTAAAATTTGACCATGTAACAAAGTGATCTATTTCAGCCATAACAGCATGGATGGATATATGTGATTGAGTGATATATACTAGGACATCATCAGCAAATAGAGAGCACTTGTACTCGGTGCCTCCCACCTCAATCCACCTAATATTGGGGTTATGGCGAATTGATGAGAGCAGGTGCTTCGTCACTAGGATGTATAAGAGAGGGGACAGAGAACATCCCTGCCTTGTCCCATTGGTGATTGTGAAAGGTGATGAAAATGTTCTGACGCGCCCCCTGGGCCTTGGGACACCCGGAGCCGGACCCTTTTTGGTGGATGCTGGTGGTTGTAGTCTCCGTGGCGGCAACCCGGTTCCGTGGCTCAGGGCGGTCAAACCAGTGGCGGAACTATTTATGTGGTTTTGATGTTTAAATGTCCGACTACGCCACCCGTGGTTTGCGGTCAGAGTGAACCGCCGCTCCAGGGCAGACCGCTGAGGCTGGTGTTGTGGGTGCAGCAGAGCGTAGCATAACTCCCCACGGGAGGAGTATAGCCTCAGGGCAGTGTATGCGGAGGATGGGGGTGATGGTGCAGGGCAGCAGCAGTAATGACACGGAGTCAGTGATGCAGTCCAGGGCCTTTACTCACAGTTCTTATTATCCAGACCACGTCTGCAGGTAACGGCTGCCCACGTCGTACTGTGCTCACCAGGTGAGGGGCTCAGACAACTCCCAGATAACTTTGGAGTGCTTCACAGGACCCCCTTTGTGTGTCCTTTGTCTGGCCTTTCTTACCAACCCTTCTGTCCGGCTGCCTCGGGCCTCCTCTTGGTAAACTTGGCGCCAGTTTCCCTGACCCTATGTGGTGCCTTCCTAGCGGGTGTAGCGAGGGGCTGCGCCACATAAAATGTCACAGCCTCCTGTTTCTAGCTGAGGGTCGTTTCCTGCCTCCACTAGTTTCGGGGACCGGTCTCCC
Organism: Phyllobates terribilis; assembly: GCF_046119375.1. Taxonomy (NCBI): domain Eukaryota; kingdom Metazoa; phylum Chordata; class Amphibia; order Anura; family Dendrobatidae; genus Phyllobates; species Phyllobates terribilis. Next base: position 673,848,190 of record NW_027362764.1, on the reverse strand, counting down.
CCTTTGGCCTGACCCCTCCACGCAGGTGGATTCGGGCGTGCGGTGACGACTCGCCCATCCGCACCCCTGAGATCCCTTCATTCCTCGTTCATGGAGCCTTCTCCGCTCCTCTTCCTTCCTTCTCCCACTTCCAGGCCTGGGCCTCTGTTACTAGGCCCGCCTCCGGAGCAGAGCTCATGCAGAGCCCCTGCTCCCTGCCACTTCTGCTCAGACTTCTCTGCACTGAACTAAGATGGTGCCCACCTTTTATACTCCCTTCTCAATGCACCCAGGAACTGCTTCCTCCCTGCTCCTGCACTACAGGGTTCCCCTTCCTCAGTGTTCCCTCCCCCCACTCCAGCCAGGGACAGGGACTGTCGTGCCCATCTCAGGGGCATATTGGTCGCCCTGCCCCACGTCAATGTGGTGTAATGCATGCAGGTGTCGGGTCCTGATCCACACTACATCCTTACCTGAGAGTGAGATATCACACCTCTGGGTGAGGTGCAATACCTCTGTAGCAACCGAGCCCTCAGGGTGCTACAGTTCCATTTATCTTCAGCCTAGGTGACGTATTGCGATACAGGGCCATGATTTTGGCTATAAAAGGGTCCCCTAGACCCCTACCCCAAGCTTTTTAAGAGAATCATATATGGCGTGCCAGGAGACTCTATGGAATGCTTTCTCAGCATCCAACGAGAGTATCTAATTACAAATTTTTAACTGCATCTAGCCCAGGAAATACTTTGTGCCTAGTAGCAGGGTCTGCTAGTCAGCGGATTATCCCGGCTGTTAAGCAAGCTACACCACCTGTAGTTTGGACACTTCATTTTTTCAAAGGAAATGCTTCGGGACCACGGGATACTCAGTGAAGAGCATCAGGAGGCACCCCAAGGCATAGGGGCTCGGACTGGCAGTAGGATGCCTTGCGGTGGACAGCCGAGCTCGATCCTTATAAAAGCTTTTTAACTGCAGCAGCTTTAGTGGACGCTACTGGAGCTGGAATTACGCGGCTGCTGGCATGAGACTTGCCCTCCAATAGATCCTTGTAAATGGATTTAAAGTGTATTTATTCAAATTAGAGAGACAATTTAAATTAAAAAGCTTAGAGCTGCCTCCACCACAGGGGGGCTCGCTCGACCCACCAGCGGACAGGCACCAGTATTGGGAGAGGGGGGCTGGCCATCAGGGTTCACCGCGGCTCTGGCACAATCCCGGCGACACGGAGGTGGCACGGGCAGGAGCGGACTGAACGTGTCGGCTTCTCACTTTTTGGATTTTAGAAGGGCATGACATGCCTATATCTGTGTCTCCCCCTCCTTTTACTCCTCCACCTCTTTTCTTTTCGCATGACTATATGTACTTGTCACTTTTCCATGTGTTAGTTGTGTCTTCTGAGCAGTTTGTCAGATTTGGACACCTTTGAAGGTGTTTTCTATGTGTTTCTATGTGTTTTTGTTTGCCTGCCATTGGTTTTAACGGTGTTCGAAGGTGTTCGACGAACAGTTCGGCGAACACACGGGTGTTCGACGAACCGAACCGAAATTGAACACTACGGGGGTGGCTCAACAATACTGGGCACCTGCTGAAAGCCTGGCCCCTTCACGGCCCCGGGTGCTTTTAACGCCATCATTTCCACACGGCGAGCTGCGGAGTCAATAAGCACTCCTAGCCGTGGCAAGGAGCTCGGTGTCAGGCCTGCATGAAGGCGGCGGGGTAGCGTATTTAGCTGCCAACTGGCTCAGAGGCCTTGGGGCTTCCATCATCTAAGTTACTTAAGGTCGGTGTCCGGCAAGGCGCCGTTCCATGCTAGACGAGCTGGGCAGTAGGGCAAAACGTCATCAAAATGGTCTACAGCACCCGGTGTTCCCAGGAGGTCTCCCATCCAAGTACTGTCCGAGCCCAGCTCTGCTTTGCTTCCGAGATCAGATGAGATCAGGCGTATCCAAGGTGGTATGGCCAGTAGACACTGCTCGATCCATCGCCCGGCCAGCCTTTCTCAGGATCGCTTGGTGGCGAGCAATCTGGCCGTGACGGGGCGGGCTCCGAAGTGTCCATGCAAAGGCTTTGCCGTCCCTATAGGTGTGGTTTGTTTAGCAGTGATTCACCCGCCGCATCAGGTGTCTTGAAAAATGTCTCGGCGCAGGGTCTCCTGCAGGCTAAAACTTCATCGCGGTAATGTGACAGAAAGAGCAAGCTGGACCCGTAACTTGGGCGCGGAGCGAGACGTCCAGGGGTGAATGAAGGAAGAGGGTGAGATGGTTGCCAGTGACTTTGAGCTGCTCTTCAGAGGGGAGGGTCGTTTTGCCTGCAATGGTCTTCTGCTTGGGGTTACCGGTGGTTGCCTCCAGCCACGCGGGAGACGCTGGTCCTGGTGAAAAGGAGCCTAGTATTAAAAGTAAAGAAGCCACAATGCTGGAGGCCCACGTTGATCAGAAGGATGCTGGTATTTTGCAGAGATGAAATAGAGCAAGAGAGAAAGCAAATGAAAAAAAGAAAAGAGAATGAGTGTGTGCACTTGTGAAAGGGAATGGAAAAAAGGCATAGAAGAGAGTGCCCCCTGCTGGTGGAAGGAAAGAAAAAGCAAAAGCCTACAGCACCTGGTATTCCCAGGTGGTCTCCCATCCAACTACTAACCAGGCCTGACCCTGGTTAGCTTCTGAGATCAGACAAGATCAGGCATGTTCAGGGTAGTGTGGCCATAGGCAGAGACAAGCCTCTCACTTGCTGCTTTTCTACTTTGAAGTCTGGCTGCCAGCTGCCCTTTCCAGTGCTCAGCAAGACCAAGTCCTTTTGTGCTTTCACTTCTCTTCAATTTTTTTGCTGGCTTCCTTAAAAGGTCTTGTAGACACAATGCCCCACTCAGAGCCGCTGAGCTCACTGATCGGCTGCAGCGCTGTCGACGGAACGTCAGCTTCACGGCCAATGCCACAGGCCGGGAGCAGAGGCGAGACTCACCGGTAGACCCGGGTAGGATGAGTAGAGCGCGGTTAGTTGCTTTCTAATAGCCTGCAGCCGGGGATTAACTTTTAATGAAAGCGAACAATCCCTTTGACTGTCTGCAGCGCGCCACACCTAGGATGCGCACTCTCACACACAAGCCAGCATGCACACGTGCTCGCACGTGACAACACCCCCTATCTGCCCCTACAACCTCTCCGTCACCATGCGTCAGACTCTCCTGCCTGTTTTATGATTTCAGGGCCTAAGCAGGAATCACCCCCCCCTCCCCAATTCCTTCCTTGCCTTCCTTGCACTGAGGTTAGCTCTTTGTCAGCCGTCTGACTTGGTTACACAAGCTTCTTTGCAGAGAAACATGTTACTTCTGCTGGCCCTCGCTAGGCGGCCGGCATCCAAAAGCTTCCCTGGGCACCTACTGTAAGCCTGGCCCCTTCACGGTCCCGGGTGCTTTTATTGCCATCATTTCCACACGGCGAGCTGCAGATTCAATAGGCACTCCTTGCCGTGGCAAGGAGCTCGGTTTCAGGCCTGCGTGGTAGCGTACTTAGCTGCCAACTGGCTCAGAGGCCTTGGGGCTTCCATCATCTAAGTTACTTAAGGTCGGTGTCCGGCAAGGCGCCGTTCCATGCTAGCCGAGCTGGGCAGTAGGGCAAAAAATCATCAAAATGGTCTATAGCACCTGGTGTTCCCAGGAGGTCTCCCATCCAAGTACTGTCCAAGCCCAGCCCTGCTTTGCTTCTGAGATCAGACGAGATCGGGCGTATCCAAGGTGGGATGGCCAGTAGACACTGTTCGATCCATCGCCCGGCCAGCCTTTCTCAGGATCGCTTGGTGGCGAGCAATCTGGCCATGACGGGGCGGGCTCCGAAGGGTCCATGCAAAGGCTGTGCCGTCCCTACAGGTGTGGTTTGTTTAGCAGTGATTCACCCACCGCATCAGGTGTCTTCAAAAATGTCTCGGCGCAGGGTCTCCTGCAGGCTAAACCCTTCATCACGGTAATGTGACAGAAAGAGCAAGCTGGACCCGTAACTTGGGGGCGGAGCGAGTCGTCCAGGGGTGAATGAAGGAAGAGGGTGAGATGGTTGCCAGTGACTTTGAGCTGCTCTTCATGGGGGAGGGTCGTGTTGCCTGCAAAGGTCTTCTGCTTGGGGTTACTGGTTGTTGCCTCCAGCCACCCGGGAGACGCTGGTCCTGGTGAAAAAGAGCCTAGTATTAAAAGTAAAGAAGCAACAATGCTGGAGGCCCACGGTGATCAGAAGGATGCTGGTATTTTGCAGAGATGAAATAGCGCAAGAGAGAAAGCAAATGAAAAAAAGAAAAGAGAATGAATGTGTGCACTTGTGAAAGGGAATGGAAAAAAGGCATAGAAGAGAGTGCCCCCTGCTGGTGGAAGGAAGGAAAAAGCAAAAGCCTATAGCACCTGGCATTCCCAGGCAGTCTCTCTTAAATGGTTAATTATGGAAATTCATTTGGAATGTTAATCGATAATCATTTTTCTGAGTTCTATTCCTCAGCCATCGTGTCTAGTTGACATGCGCTATTTGTGTGTGTATTTTTGGTTCACTACCATATGTAGAACAGGTGTCCATACGACTGGCTATAAAAGCCCATGGTACAGAGAGGGGGGCCTCTCTTGCTCTGCCCAGCCCACAAGACACAGAATCTTCATGCTGAGAAGCAGATGACATGTAGGCCTGGACACATGCTGGACAAAGACATGATTTACCAGCCAGGATCCAAGGAAAGATGGGTGAATCTCAACAATTAAGCTAATTATAGACAAATGGACAATTACTTTATAACTAATTATTGTATGTACCTGCTGCAATCTGATTCTTTTTAATGGACAATCCAAGAATAAATAGATACATTTTTTTATAAGAATATCGTGATATTGATACTTTGAGAAGTCCTCAGTAGAAAAAAATCATACAGGAAGAGTATTATTTTACAATGGTGAGCCAGCCAGTCCTGTTTTTTTGTTTTTTAAATTAAGTAAGTGAATTTCTTCCGTGAACAAGGGGGGAGTCCTGACGAGCTGAACAGCTGTTGTTCACGTGTCAGTAAATTCACTAGTTTGTCACGAGAAGCAGAAAGGACCTACAGACTGAGGAAAGACAGGTAGCAGAGGTACTAACAAGGAACAGAATCACACAGGAAAAGAATCAGACGAACTGAAGACAGGACGTGCTGATAAAGAGAAGCCAAGGAATCTTAAGGTAAGCAAAATATGGATATAATTTCTTCTTTTGCTAATCAAAGTAATATTAATTTCAAAGTTAATGTAGGAGATGACATAGAAGTTTTGTGGCTCAGTTTATGCAAAGAATGTGAATTGCAGAATTTACAGTTAACTTCTAAATTGGTAAATAGAGACAAACAGAAATTGAGAAATATTCTACATTTGGTAGATTTTTTTCATAGTCTTGTGTTAGAGATTTCTAAGCAGGAAAATAGTGTAGAAGTGTCAGACGGTGATAGTGATTCTGACTGTAATGTGGAAAATGAACAAGAAGTAAGACACGTGTCTGTAACTGAAGGTGACCTTGGGTCTGACCAAGAGACGGACATACAGAAACCTGACATGGGAGGAGACATGACTGACATACGAGAAGCCGATATACTAGGTGATGTGGGAGGAGACGTGAGTGACGTAGGAGGAACGGACGTACAAGAGCCACTAAAAATATCAGAGAATTCTGGAATTACCCAGGCTCAACTCCAAATTAAAATGAGGAAAAATTTGCTGAAATTATACAAAATCATGCCAAAATATGATGTCAAAATCCATGCCTGTAGAAATTCAGAGACATTTGAGAGCTTCTCTGATAAGTTTGATTTATCCAATGAGGAGAGGAATCAATTATTTAAAATATGGATTCCTGTGACATTGTCCAGACGTTTACATTTAATGCCCTGTGAAAATGACTATCCTAATGGATGGGAAAATGATTCGGACAGATTAAGATATTTGATTTATTGTGTCACAAAGGATTTTCCCAACATAGAAGATCTGCAGAAACTAAGGATTGGTAGGAAGGAATGTACATATACATTCATGTCCATATTTGAACGGTTGTACAAAGCTCTCATCAAAAATGGAAAAGTACAACATATGATAACAACTTTTGTACAAAAATTCAAATTCCTAAATTCAGTTTCCCAAGTTATGGCATCACAAAAAAATTCATTATTTGAATGTGCGCAGATGCTGGATTTTGTTCGAAAACATGAGAATCGTGAAAAGAAAATAAATCAAGCTAAATTTATAAAACCAGGAAAGGTAAAATCTTACCAAAAGCCAATATCAAACTCTCCTAGACTGAGTCATCCCCATAGTGAACTCTATCAAATACGCATAAGATTTCATATATGTTATAAGCCATATCAGCCAGTGCAAAGATCCATCTCTCCACAGAATGAGTTAATTCTCAGTCAGAACTGTGATTCTCTAAAAAGGAAAATGGCTGAAACTGATGAACAGAGACAGGTGAGACGACCAACTCACAGTGACGTCATGGAATGTGGACAGAAGAACAGGCAGTTCTCTGAGGTTTTGAAGGATAGAAAAATGTCTTTCCTAAATAGGGCGTTCCTGGAGATATTTGAGAGAGACAGAAGATTTGGTTTAGGGAGTGGCTAAGGAAAAACTGTAATTATAATGTTGTATCAAAATGTAATACAATGTCTCAATATTTATTTATAATCTTATACAGTAAAAGTGTAGTTACATAGTTTCTAATAGTTCATATATATATATATATATATATATATATACACTTGTCTAAGTAGAGATTGCGTATAATTGTATTTATATATACGTTTATAAAATATATATATATATATTAATTAATAAATTAGAACTTCATATATATAAATTTAAGTAGCAATATTTTGAATTACATTAGAACCAACCAATATATGTATAAGATATTTAAATAATTCTGTTTCTGTATGAATTTGATATTTAATTTTATTTTCTAATATTTCCTTAGAGTTTTCATTCCAAAACAGGATTTGATCAAAGAACTCTAAAATGGATTTATTTCTTTATTCACACAGGAAGTGAAAAAATTGCATGATTTTATGCGTATAACATTTTAAAATAATAACAATATATCTAGTTGAACTATAATATATATGTAATACTTATTAATTCTTTTGTGTTGCTAATATTTTCTGTGCATGAAGTGTTCGTGCAAATTAAAGTAGCTTTACAGCATGACGTGTGACAGCTGCGGCCTTTGAACTTTGAGCTAATAGTATAGGATCCCATTCATTCTATTTTCAACTGATGTAACTTAAGACCGGGCAGCCAGTGAAAAAATAATCTAAGACAAGAGTTTTTTCAAGTGTCTGAAATTCCATTGACTTACTCTCATATTATATAATATGTACTTGGGGAATATTCAAAGAAATATAAAGATATTCAATTGATATGGCAATGCGCATTAATAAATTGGGATACAACAATTTTGGGTTAAATATATATATATATCTAAAACTTCATATGTGGAATGTTTGAGTTGAACAGATCTGTGAATGTCAGAGTGAAGGTGACAGATGAGTAAATCAGCAGCTGCTAAGTGTCATTGATGCGACAGAGGCCTCGTATGTTTGTATGTTTGAAAAAAAAAATGTTTCTTTATGTGAAGGTACAAAAATATATTTAATTCTGAGGAAATTATAATACATAATTAGGTATTATCTACATATATATATTTCTATATTTCTTTAATAATTATTATTTCTTGATTTAACTAATAGTGGATAAGGGCAACCACACATCAAAATGGTTTACAAAGCAAATTTATATTTAGAATAATTTTCCACATGATAATATTCTTGAATAACTATAATATTATTTTTAATGGTTACCTAAATAGGTACACACCTCTCTTTAGTCAAATCTATGCTACTCATCGATATGAAATTTATGCACAATATTTCTAGAAGAATAATTATTTTTAATTTGGTTCTGATATATACATAAATTTTATAAAATAATATTTTTGGTATTAAGGGGGAAAATGTGTTTTTGATCCTGATTACATAATCACTTTTGATCAATACTTATTTTCCACACATTTTAATAAAGAAGAAATAATAATAAGGTACTGTGGTATAATTAAGAAGGGTATTACATGCAAAGTTGCATAATTTAATATTTTTTGGTGGTACAAGGTTATGACAAATATGAAATCATCCAGATAATGGAGATATAAGGGTATTTTTTATGGAGAATATAATTACTCTGCATTTGTCATTAAAATTTAAAGGCCTTATTTTTATTTTTATTCTTATTTTTACTCTTAATTTTATTTTTCATTTTTAAAATTTTATTCTTACTTTATACTTCTTATATTTCTATTTTTTCATTTTTTAATTCTCATTTGATTTTATTTGAGTTCAATATCTCAATTGAGAAAACACATTAATATTTAATAAAGTAATGTCTAATACAAGAGTATTGCTTCATTAAATATATATTGCTAAGGAAAAAAATGTTTACATTTTCTGAGTAAACACAACAATTCATTCATTCATTTATTCATTCATTCATTCATTCATTCATACATTCATATATTTATTCATTTTGGTTCAGGAGTATACATTCTTTGATATTATTGGTTTAATAAAGATATAAAAACTTGTTTTTTCAAAATACACTGACACCTATGGGTTGGAAAAGGTAATTACACCTATGACATAAAAATGTTCTATCATATGGAGAACTTGATTGATAATGAATTATTATCTATTATTGTTTATTATTCCAAACATAATTTATTTTAATATTTTGATAATAATTAGATGGATATTACTGATTGCTATGGTACGCTGTGATATTATAGGTTAGGAAAAACTGCCAGATTTGGTATCAGATTAGGGAATGAAGACTTCAATCAAGACATCGCAATTATGAATTCTATCTTACTAAAGACTTTTAATTTTTATAAATCAAAGAGATTCTCAAAAGTTACAAGAAGAAGCAACTGATATCCGGACGTCTCAGAAGGTAACAGGTGTGAATGCTGAGTGTTATAATAGACTGTGTCCATTACATACAATATAATTCACACCACTGATCACCAGGACGGCAGAGGACGATGATCCTATATGTACTGTGTTCTGTTCAAGTTTCATCACGTTCCCGTGGTTTCTTATCACCTGCAACGCTTCAATGAAAGCTGGTGAACAGGTAATACCTGGCATATGTGTCCTGTATATGAAGGACTGAGTACTGGTTATGGTGCTATATAAAGCAGGGAAGTGTCAAGTTAACCCTTGCTTTACTGACCAAAGACGTCACATCTGTTCCAAAAGTGACACGAGACCAGTGCGGACACACGGAAGATTCCAAAGACGATCCAACGTAATTCCAGGTGACACTGCACAGATATTAAAGCTACATTTCATCCATGGACTTTATTTTCTTATCAACTGACACACATGATCTTTCTGATAAAGAGTACAGTTTATGGACTGAAGAATAATGAACACAATTATGGACTGTACAATATCTACATGCTGTAATTTATTTCAAAAGAGTTTTCATCTAAAGACTGTGTTATAAAAGAACCAAGAAGAAGACGAGACGACGACCCGATGACATCAGATGATGACGATTGAACCCGCGATTGCTTCAATTTAGATATAGGGAAGTATAATTATACATATTAAATGAATATTAGTCACGGCTTACCATAACATGAATTCACATCATTATATAACAATAATCCGATATTGATACTATTATTACTATTATTATTATTATTATGGAAATTTAATGATATTGCCAAGGAAGAAGGAAAGAAAAAATGATTGATGAATGTATCTTCTTTTGAGAAATTTCAGTTAAAGTCCTTTTATTCTCAAAAAAGGGGGAAATGTTAAATGGTTAATTATGGAAATTCATTTGGAATGTTAATCGATAATCATTTTTCTGAGTTCTATGCCTCAGCCATCGTGTCTAGATGACATGCGCTATTTATGTGTGTATTTTTGGTTCACTACCATATGTAGAACAGGTGTCCATACGACTGGCTATAAAAGCCCATGGTACAGAAAGGGGGGGCTCTCTTGCTCTGCCCACCCCACAAGACACAGAATCTTCATGCTGAGAAGCAGATGACATGTAGGCCTGGACACATGCTGGACAAAGACATGATTTACCAGCCAGTATCCAAGGTAGGATGGGTGAATCTCAACATTTAAACAATTAAGCTAATTATGGACAAATGGACAATTACTTTATAACTAATTATTGTATGTACCTGCAGCAATCTGATTCTTTTTAATGGACAATCCAAGAATAAATAGATACATTTTTTTATAAGAATATCGTGATATTGATACTTTGAGAAGTCCTCAGTAGAAAAAAATAATACAGGAAGAGTATTATTTTACAGTCTCCCATCCAAGTACTAACCAAGCCTGACCCTGCTTAGCTTCCGAGATCAGATGAGATCGGGCGTGTTCAGGGTCGTGTGGCCATAGGCAGAGACAAGCCTCTCACTTGCTGCTTTTCTACTTTGACGTCTGGCTGCTGGCTGCCCTTTCCAGTGCTCAGCAAGACCAAGTCCTTTTGTGCTTTCCCTTCTCTTCAATTTTTTTGCTGGCTTCCTTAAAAGGTCTTGTAGACACAACGCCCCACTCAGAGCCGCTGAGCTCACTGATCGGCAGCAGCGCTGTCGACGGAACGTCAGCTTCATGGCCAATGCCACAGGCCGGGAGCAGAGGTGAGACTCACCGGTAGACCCGGGTAGGGTGAGTAGAGCGCGGTTAGTTGCTTTCTAATAGGCTGCAGCCGGGGATTAACTTTTAATGAAAGGGAACAATCCCTTTGACTGTCTGCAGCGCGCCACACCTAGGAAGCGCACTCTCACACACAAGCCAGCATGCACACGTGCTCGCACGTGACAACACCCCCTATCTGCCCCTACAACCTCTCCGTCACCATGCATCAGACTCTCCTGCCTGTTTTATGATTTCAGGGCCCTATCAGGAATCACCCACCCCCCCTCCCCAATTCCTTCCGCACCTTCCTTGCCTTCCTTGCACTGAGGTTAGCTCTTTGTCAGCCGTCTGGCTTGGTTACACAAGCTTCTTTGCAGAGAAACATGTTACTTCTGCTGGCCCTCGCTAGGCGGCCGGCATAAAAAACCTTCCCTAGGCACCTGCTGAAAGCCTGGCCCCTTCACGGCCCCGGGTGCTTTTACCGCCATCATTTCCACACGGCGAGCTGCGGAGTCAATAAACACTCCTAGCCGTGGTAAGGAGCTCGGTGTCAGGCCTTTGTGAAGGCGGCAGGGTAGCGTACTTAGCTGCCAACTGGCTTAGAGGCCTTGGGGCTTCCATCATCTAAGTTACTTAAGGTCGGTGTCCGGCAAGGCTCCGTTCCATGCTAGCCGAGCTGGGCAGTAGGGCAAAACGTCATCAAAATGGTCTACAGCACCCGGTGTTCCCAGGAGGTCGCCCATCCAAGTACTGTCCGAGCCCAGCCCTGCTTTGCTTTCAAGATCAGACGAGATCGGGAATATCCAAGGTGGTATGGCCAGTTGACGCTGCTTGATCCATCGCCCGGCCAGCCTTTCTCAGGATCGCTTGGTGGCGAGCAATCTGGCCGTGACGGGGCGGGCTCTGAAGGGTCCATGCAAAGGCTGTGCCGTCCCTACAGGTGTGGTTTGTTTTGCAGTGATTCACCCGCCGCATCAGGTGTCTTCAAAAATGTCTCGGCGCAGGGTCTCCTGCAGGCTAAACCCTTCATCGCGGTAATGTGACAGAAAGAGCAAGCTGGACCCGTAACTTGGGGGCGGAGCGAGACGTCCAGGGGTGAATGAAGGAAGAGGGTGAGATGGTTGCCAGTGCCTTTGAGCTGCTCTTCAGGGGGGAGGGTCGTGTTGCCTGCAAAGGTCTTCTGCTTGGGGTTACCGGTGGTTGCCTCCAGCCACGCGGGAGACGCTGGTCCTGGTGAAAAGGAGCCTAGTATTAAAAGTAAAGAAGCAACAATGCTGGAGGCCCACGGTGATCAGAAGGATGCTGGTATTTTGCAGAGATGAAATAGCGCAAGAGAGAAAGCAAATGAAAAAAAGAAAAGAGAATGAATGTGTGCACTTGTGAAAGTGAATAGAAAAAAGGCACAGAAGAGAGTGCCCCCTGCTGGTGGAAGGAAAGATAAAGCCAAAGCCTACAGCAACTGGTAGTCCCAGGTGTTCTCCCATCCAAGTACTAACCAGTCCCAACACAGCTTAGCTTCCAAGATCAGACGAGATCAGGCGTGTTCAGGGTGGTGTGGCCGTAGGCAGACACAAGCCTCTCACTTGCTGATTTTCTACTTTGAAGGCACAGACAAGCCTCTCACTTGCTGCTTGTCTACTTTGAAGGCTGGCTGCCGGATGCCTTTTCCAGTGCTCAGCAAGACCAGGTGCTTTTGTGCTTTCCCTTCTCTTCAATTTTTTTGCTGTCTTCCTTAAAAGGTCGTGTAGACACAACGCCCCACTCAGAGCCGCTGAGCTCACTGATCGGCTGCAGCGCTGTCGACGGAACGTCAGCTTCACGGCCAATGCCACAGGCCGGGAGCAGAGGTGAGACTCACCGGTAGACCCGGGTAGGGTGAGTAGAGCGCGGTTAGTTGCTTTCTAATAGGCTGCAGCCGGGGATTAACTTTTAATGAAAGGGAACAATCCCTTTGACTGTCTGCAGCGCGCCACACCTAGGAAGCGCACTCTCACACACAAGCCAGCATGCACACGTGCTCACACGTGACAACACCCCCTATCTGCCCCTACAACCTCTCCGTCACCATGCGTCAGACTCTCCTGCCTGTTTTATGATTTCAGGGCCCTAGCAGGAATCACCCCCCCCTCCCCAATTCCTTCCGCACCTTCCTTGCACTGAGTTTAGCTATTTGTCAGCCGTCTGGCTTGGTTACACAAGCTTCCTTGCAGAGAAACATGTTACTTCTGCTGGCCCTCGCTAGGCGGCCGGCATTCAAAACCTTCCCTGGGCACCTGATGAAAGCCTGGCCCCTTCACGTCCTCGGGTGCTTTTAACGCCATCATTTCCACACACCGAGCTGCGGAGTCAATAAGCACTCCTAGCCGTGGCAAGGAGCTCGGTGTCAGGCCTGCGTGAAGGAGCCGGGGTAGCGTACTTAGCTGCCAACTGGCTCAGAGGCCTTGGGGCTTCCATCATCTAAGTTACTTAAGGTCGGTGTCCGGCAAGGCGCCGTTCCATGCTAGCCGAGCTGGGCAGTAGGTAAAAACGTCATCAAAATGTTCTACTGCACCCGGTGTTCCCAGGAGGTCTCCCATACAAGTACTGTCCAAGCCCAGCCCTGCTTTGCTTCTGATATCAGATGAGATCGGGAGTATCCAAGGTGGTATGGCCAGTAGAAGCTTCTCGATTCATCGCCCGGCCAGCCTTTCTCAGGATCGCTTGGTGGCGAGCAATCTGGCCGTGACGGGGCGGGCTCCGAAGGGTCCATGCAAAGTCTGTGCCGTCCCTACAGGTGTGGTCTGTTTAGCTGTGATTCACCCGCCGCATCAGGTGTCTTCAAAAATGGCTCGGTGCAGGGTCTCCTGCAGGCTAAACCCTTCATCGCGGTAATGTGACAGAAAGAGCAAGCTGGACCCGTAACTTGGGGGTGGAGCGAGACGTCCAGGGGTGAATGAAGCAAGAGGGTGAGATGGTTGCCAGTGACTTTGAGCTGCTCTTCAGGGGGGAGGGTCGTGTTGCCTGCAAAGGTCTTCTGCTTGGGGTTACCGGTGGTTGCCTCCAGCCACCCGGGAGACGCTTGTACTGGTGAAAAGGAGCCTAGTATTAAAAGTAAAGAAGCAACAATGCTGGAGGCCCACGGTGATCAGAAGGATGCTGGTATTTTGCAGAGATGAAATAGCGCAAGAGAGAAAGCAAATGAAAAAAAGAAAAGAGAATGAATGTGTGCACTTGTGAAAGGGAATGGAAAAAAGGCATAGAAGAGAGTGCCCCCTGCTGGTGGAAGGAAGGAAAAATCAAAATCCTACAGCACCTGGTATTCCCTGGCTATCTCCCATCCAAGTACTAACCAGGCCCAACCCTGCTTAGCTTCCAAGATCAGACGAGATGGATCATGTTCAGGGTGGTGTGGCCGTAGGCAGAGACAAGCCTCTCACTTGCTGCTTTTCTACTTTGACGTCTGGCTGCCGGCTGCCCTTTCCAGTGCTCAGCAAGACCAGGTCCTTTTGTTTCTTTCCCTTCTCTTCAATTTTTTTGCTGGCTTCCTTAAAAGGTCTTGTAGACACAACGCCCCACTCAGAGCCGCTGAGCTCACTGATCGGCTGCAGCACTGTCGACGGAACGTCAGCTTCACGGCCAATGCCACAGGCCGGGAGCAGAGGCGAGACTCACCGGTAGACCCGGGTCGGGTGAGTAGAGCGCGGTTAGTTGCTTTCTAATATTCTGCAGCCGGGGATTAACTTTTAATGAAAGGGAACAATCCCTTTGACTGTCTGCAGCGCGCCACACCCAGGAAGCGCACTCTCAGACACAAGCCAGCATGCACACGTGCTCGCACGTGACAACACCCCCTATCTGCCCCTACAACCTCTCCGTCACCATGTGTGTCACCCTGGCCTGGATGCCACAAAATGTATTAAAGCTGTGTCTGAGAGCAAGGGGGAGGTTCTCTTGTCAGGGGAACATTAGCATGCAATGCCTCCTGTCTCAGGCCAGTAGGGGGAGCAGGCTGCCCCTATTAAAGCTGGTGCTGGGTGCAGGGTTAGAGAGAACTGGATTGCCTGTCTCAGCTCTGAGACGTGTCCCAGAGTGGAGCAGGGACAGAAAGTTGATTGCACCTAAGAGGAAGTGTGGCAGGAGGAGAGCCACAAGCCAGAGACAAGAGGCGAAGAGAGCCTGTCTTGGCAGAGAAAAGACTTAATTTTACCAGACTTTGGTGTCTGAGGCTGGAAGGATTCCACATCCCCCAGCAGAGAACCAGTCCGCAAGGGACTGTACATTCGTTGGCCTAAGAAGCCTGGAGGCCCTGCCACAACCGAAGGGACCAGTAAAGCCGTACAAGGCTGGGAGCAGAAAGGAACCCACGTCGCAGGCCATACAGGCGAGAATACACGGAAAGCTCGGAAACGTGGGCTGTTACCCTATCAGGAGGAGATAGCCAGAAGGAGCGCAGAAAGCAGGGGAGGCCTACACCCTCACCCTGACCAGGGCCAATTTCCCCGTTGCTCTCAGACGTCCAGGTCCCCTCCTAGCTGGGACTGTTTATGGGTCAGTTTACCTGTTGTAGTAAAGACCCTGGACTGCAACTTGTTGTCTGTGTGCTCCTTGCTCCTCCCGCACTATCAGCACTGGGATTCTCACTACCATCACTCCCACCATCCATTATACTGCCCTGGGGCCGCACTCTTCCCGTTGGGAGTCACACTACCCTAGCTGCACACCTCATCAGCCCCAGCGGTCTGCATGCAGCGGCGGTTCCTAATAACCGCAATCCACGGGTGGCGTAGTCGGACATTATCAGCAGAACGTAGCAGACTACCATTGGCCTGACCACCCTGAGCCACGGAACCGGGTCGCCACTACTACCCGCATCGTCTCCCTATTGCTCGGATCCGAGTGCCCCACGGCCCAGGGGGCGAGTCAGCTTTGGCGTAGTCGGCAGGATTTCGTGCCCGCAACCACCGGGTACTGCATGCCTGAAAAATACTTTTGTAAACTTACCTGTGGCGAAGTTTCCCGCCATCCGGAGCCGATTCCCGCCATCGGACGCCATCTTGGACCGTTTCCCGCCATCTTCTGCCTTCTTCCCGCCATCCGCAGCTGCTTCCCGCCATCGGACGCCATCTTCAGGACGCCGCGCGGGAAGAAGAGGGGCGTGGACGTCAAAACCGCGCGAGATCCGAAGCTCCGCCCTACGCTCCGACGCTGCGCAAGGTCCTGGAAGGGAGAGAGAGCGACGCTGACGTCATCAGGACGCGACGCCAGGTCCTCGTCCATAGCAGCAGCAGCGGAGCCGCGGCCTACAGAAGAGGATCGCCGGAAGGTAGGCCACGCTTAACTAGGGGGGAGGAAGATGTCAGACACAGAGGCGCCCACTACCACCAACGCAGCTGAAGCAGCAGTGATGCCCTTTTCCCTGCCCTACATCCCTGGAGCGGCCTGGCTGCTCAAATACTCAGGGGAGCCCCATGCCCTAACTGACTTTAAGGAAAGGCTATACAGTTTGTTCCAGGTTTACCGCCTGACAGAGGAGCAGAAGGTCAGCATATTGACAGGGCAGTTAACTGGCGCAGCCCAAAGGGAGGTAAAATCATGGCCCACTGAGGAGAAAAGGACTGTGAAGGGTATCCTGGCCCGGCTGCGGGGTAGCCTTGATACACGTACCTCCGCTGAGATTAAAATGAGGTTCTATGGATGTAGGCAGCGGGCACAGGACAGCATCAGATACTATGCCCTAAATCTGCAGGAAGCCTTGAGGGCTATTCAACAAACTGACCCTGGCAGTGTGCAGGAAACCGATAAGCTGCTAACAGAACAATTCATAGAAGGTCTGCTGTCTAGCGCCCACAGAGCCCAACTGCGCCTCATGTTCTTTCAGAACCCCGACCTGACCTTTGCCCAATTTATGGACAGGGCCATAATGGTGCTCCATGAATCTGCAACCAGTGGCGCTATAAACCCCCGGCGCCCTGCTATCACCTACCACCAGGAGGCGGCGCCCTCCTCTATGGACTCCGTGGAGGCTGATGCACAGGCCCTGAACCAAGCCCCATCGAAAGGCCTGCACCACCAAGTCCAGGAGCTAACCAGGAGCGTCGCGGCGTTGACCAGAATCGTCCAGTTGTTGCAAGTGGACCCGTCAAGACCCATCGAGCTGGCTTCAAGTCCGGAGGATGTCCCGTGGCGTCGACAGAGGAGGATCCCGTCGTTCCGAGGGAGGCCCACAGACCGCTACGCAGAGGATGGACAGCCCATTTGCCGTCGATGCAACCAGCCCGGACACATTTCCAGGTACTGTAATTTAAACGGGTCCAACCAGGGGCAGAGGGCCGACCCCCAGGCATAAGATCACCAGGCCCTTATAATTGGCGTGATAAGTACGTTGGGGGGCACCCGGTTTTACCCGTGGTACTGGACGGTATCCCCATGAGCGCCTTGCTGGATACTGGGTCGCAAGGAACCACAATCCCTTATGTACTTTTTAAGCAGTATTGGACTGATGCTGATATAACACGGTATCCAGACAGTAACTTGAGCATCATCGCCAGTAATGGCTTACCCGTGCCGCAGATGGGGTTCAAGGAGATGACCATTAAAATTGGTAAAGTTGAACTGCCGGCACAGGGAGTGATTATTGTGGACATTGACCGTCATGAAAGTCACCCTAAAATAACTGTGGGTACTAACATAATTGAAAATTGTCTTTCAGAGGTAATTGTAATTCTACAACAGGTGGCGGTGAATGCTAGTTCCAGCCAACAGAGGGTCCTCAACAAGGAGATAAAAGCCCTGATGAGACGGCAGCAGGTAGAACTGTCTGGTGGTGAGATCGGTAGCGTAAGACTGAGTGACCCATTCTCCATTTCCATGCCTCCCAAAAGTGAAATGATGATCTGGTGTCGGACTGCAATCGGGTTGAGAGGTAGAGACTACCAAGCCATGGTAGAACCCGTGTACTCAGACAGCAGGCCCACCATTTTGACAGCCCGGGGGGTGGTTGATGTCCGTCATGGGAGGGTGCCCGTCCGCATCCTCAACATTGGGGAGAGGGAAGTACACTTACCCAGGTACGCTACACTCGCCAAACTGTTTGTTGTCGAACACCAAGCTATCAGGGCCGTGGAACCCTTGCCTCCATCTCCTCAGGCGGAGGGTAATGGCTCCCAGAAACAAAAGGAGGACTGGTGCCAGAAACTCCATGTGGGTGCTTTCTCCACTCCCCTGCACCAAAAACAAGGAGTCTACCGGGTGGTACAGGAGTACGAGAGAGTCTTTAGTAAGCACCCGCTGGACTTCGGCAGAGTAAAGGGGATAGAACACCACATCCCGACAGGGAGCCACCCACCAATAAAAGAGAGACACAGGCCTGTACCCCCTGCACATTATCAGAACGCCAAGGGCATGCTAAGAGAGATGAAGGAAGCTGGGGTCATTAGAGATAGCTGTAGCCCCTGGGCAGCCCCCTTGGTTCTGGTGAAAAAGAAAGACGGCACCATGAGAATGTGCGTGGACTATAGACAAATCAACCATATCACCCACAAAGATGCATACCCGCTGCCTAGAATAGAGGAGTCTTTAGCCACACTAAAATCTGCTAACTTCTTTTCTACTTTGGACCTTACTAGCGGGTACTGGCAGGTTCCTGTGGCAGAGGCTGACAAGGAGAAGACCGCCTTCACCACCCCGATGGGACTGAGCGAGTTCAACTGTATGCCTTTCGGGCTCTGCAACGCATCAGGGACCTTCCAGCGGCTGATGGAATGCTGTCTAGGGCACCGAAACTTCGAGACGGTCCTCCTTTACCTGGACGACGTGATCGTCTATTCGAAGACCTACGAGGACCATCTAAAGCACCTGGCCGAGGTGTTCGAAGCCCTGGCAGGCTATGGCCTGAAGGTGAAACCATGGAAGTGTCACCTGCTGAAACCAAAGGTCCAGTACCTAGGGCACGTGGTAAGAGCGGAAGGAGTGGCCCCCGACCCTGACAAAGTCACGGCAATCAAGAGCTGGCCAAGCCCCTCGAACATCAAAGAGGTGAGACAGTTTCTCGGGTTGGTAGGCTACTACCGAAGGTTCATCCCCGGGTTCACTAAGATGGCAGCTCCTATGCAGGACCTCCTGATCGGACAGTCTAAGTCCCGAAGTCAAAAGCCACCCTTCAAGTGGGATAAACCGGAAGAGGAGTCCTTCCGCCAGCTAAAGATGGCCCTCACGGGGGATGAGATCCTGGCTTACCCTGATTACGGCCAGCCTTTCATTCTCCACACAGATGCCAGTAATGTGGGACTGGGAGCCGTACTGTCCCAAAACCAACAGGGCAGAGAACGGGTGATCGCATACGCCAGTCGGAAGCTGAGGCCCACCGAGAGGAACCCGGAGAATTACAGCTCCTTCAAGCTAGAATTCTTGGCGGTGGTGTGGGCCGTGACGGAACGCTTCAAGCATTACCTGGCCTCCGCAAAGTTCACCGTGTAAATGTTCAACAACCCGTTGACACACCTGGACAATGCAAGACTGGGTGCCCTGGAACAGCGGTGGATGGCCCGTCTCTCCAACTATGACTTCGTGATCAAGTACCGGCCAGGCAAAACCAACGCCAACGCGGACGCCCTATCAAGAATGCCTCACTTACCTGAAGGTGACGAAGACCCAGAAGAGCTGGAGGAGGTAGAACTCCCCGCGTTTCACCGGTATGGAGCCGCTCAACACTCTCACCGCGTTAAGGAGGAGGATCTAACAACTGTGATGATGAATCCCCTACCTCACCACAGCTGGGCCGAGACCCAAGATAGTGACCCTGCAGTCCGCCTGGTGAAAGATCTGCTGACCCGGGAAGATGCCCACCTAGATCCAGATGCCCCAGAGGAAGCTAAGCAGCTATGGAAGGAGAAGAGCAAGCTGTTCCTCTACGAAGGCAAGTTGTGCAAAAGGATTGTCAACCACCGGACGCACGAGCTGACCTGGCAAGTCGTGGTCCCAAGGCGAGATGCAGCTATGGTCCTGGGGGCTTTCCATGACAGAGCGGGACACTTCGGTTGGAAGAAACTGGAGTTCCTACTAAGAGGAAGGTTCTTTTGGGTCGGCATGAGAGGAGCTGTAGAAAAATGGTGCAGAGACTGTGGCCCTTGTCACCTGAGGAGGAAGGACCGCACCAGCCAGAAGACACCCTTGAGGCCCATCGTCACCACGCAGCCTCTTGAGCTGGTAGCTCTGGACCATGTCAAATTGGCTCCCAGCCGGTCAGGATACATCTATGCCCTGACAATCGTGGACCACTATTCCCGTTTTCTAGTGGTGGTCCCGGTAAAGGACTTGACAGCCCAAACAGCGGCCAGAGCCTTCCAGCAATACTTCTGCCGTCCACACGGGTATCCGGAACAGGTCCTGACAGACCAGGGTCCAGCATTCGAGGCTGAAATCTTCCAGGAGTTCTGCAACCTCTATGGCTGTAAGAAAATTCGGACAACGCCTTACCATCCACAAACCAACGGGATGTGTGAGAAGATGAACAATATAGTCATTGATCTCCTGAAGACGTTGCCCCTGGAGGAACGCAGCCTGTGGCCAGAAAAACTGCCGGACCTGATAGACCTATACAACAATATCCCGGTGAATGCTACCAACTGCACCCCGGCTTACCTGATGCGAGCCAGACCGGGTAAGCTGCCCGTAGACCTGGAGATGGGAGTCCTAATACCTGAGGACACCTCCCCGGATGCGGACTGGGATACGGAAAGGCAACTGCAGTACAAGAAGGTACAGGAGAGTGTGGAGAAGAGCCTGGCCCAGGTGAGAGAGAAGCAAGAAAGACTCTTCAATCAACACGCCCCTGCTGGTCCCCTAGAACCTGGTGAGCAAGTCCTACAGTGAAAAAGAAGGCTACATAAGTTGGACGACCAGTGGGAAAGGGAACCCTACACCGTACTGCAGTCTGACCACGACAACCCAAAGGTGTGCGTAATCACCAAGGACGGAGGAGAAACCACTAGTGTCGTCTCCAGAGACCACCTCAAAAGGTGCCCCGAGCAACTCCGTAGTGCAGAAGAGGATCAGAGTGACCTTGAACCCCCCAGAGGACAAGGAAGAAATGATCAGCACCATTCTCGGAGAGTTCCCTCAGTCCTGGACTCGCATAAATGATGCCATAGTGGTACCCGTCCTGCATTTCCTACAACCGGCCCAGCAACAACCAACACCAGAGCCGGAAGGTGAAGAGGAGCCAGCAGTTCCAGAGGCAGAAGAGCCTGTACCAGCAGCCCAGGAGAGTCAACCCTCTGCTGACAGTGAGCCTGCCATGCCTGCGGTAAGCCAAAGAACCCGCAGACAGCTGCCTGCCCTACCTGTACACCCAGCTGGTAGCTGTACCCCTAACGCTAGTGGGGAAAGCCAGGTTGGTCCACCACCAGACAGTGGGTTAAGGAGGTCAACCAGGAGCACAAAGGGGCAGATACCCGCTCGCTGGAGAATATAGAGTGTACTAAGATTGTAAATAACCCTGTTGCCAAATGTTGAAATGTTTGCCAAGTTAAATGCATATTTATTAATAGTGTGTTTCAGTTTCTTGCAGCTACCGTAAGGACTCACAGGTTATGGACTTTTATAACCGGGACCTTGTATGGACTGCATTCTGAGCCTAACCCAGGAATGAACTAAGACTGTGAAGGACTTGGGGTAGGACAGACCCCCACCTGGTTAAGGCTCCCGTTGTATTGGTGATATGGACACCCGTTCACAGGCCACACTGTGACCTTAAGAACTCAATTTGTGCGTCGTCTGTCTATTAATGTTTTATTGTTATGCATATTGTCTTTGTTTATTGTTTAGTCCCGGAGTACTAAATTTCACTAGGGGGGAATGTGTCACCCTGGCCTGGATGCCACAAAATGTATTAAAGCTGTGTCTGAGAGTAAGGGGGGGGGGTTCTCTGGTCAGGGGAACATTAGCATGCAATGCCTCCTGTCTCAAGCCAGTAGGGGGAGCAGGCTGCCCCTATAAAAGCTGGTGCTGGGGGCAGGGTTAGAGAGAACTGGATTGCCTGTCTCAGCTCTGAGACGTGTCCCAGAGTGGAGCAGGGACAGAAAGTTGATTGCACCTAAGAGGAAGTGTGGCAGGAGGAGAGCCACAAGCCAGAGACAAGAGGCGAAGAGAGCCTGTCTTGGCAGAGAAAAGACTTAATTTTACCAGACTTTGGTGTCTGAGGCAGGAAGGATTCCACATCCCCCAGCAGAGTACCAGTCCGCAAGGGACTGTACATTCCTTGGCCTAAGAAGCCTGGAGGCCCTGCCACAACTGAAGGGACCAGTAAAGCCGTACAAGGCTGGGAGCAGAAAGGAACCCACGTCGCAGGCCATACAGGCGAGAATACACGGAAAGCTCGGAAACGTGGGCTGTTACCCTATCAGGAGGAGATAGCCAGAAGGAGCGCAGAAAGCACGGTAGGCCTACACCCTCACCCTGACTAGGGCCAATTTCCCCGTTGGTCTCAGACGTCCAGGTCCCCTCCTAGCCGGGACTGTTTATGGGTCAGTTTACCTGTTGTAGTAAAGACCCTGGACTGCAACTTGTTGTCTGTGTGCTCCTTGCTCCTCCCGCACTATCAGCACTGGGATTCTCACTACCATCACTCCCACCATCCATTATACTGCCCTGGGGCCGCACTCTTCCCGTGGGGAGTCATACTATCCTAGCTGCACACCTCATCAGCCCCAGCGGTCTGCATGCAGCAGCGGTTCCTAATAACCGCAATCCACGGGTGGCGTAGTCGGACATTATTAGCAGAACATAGCAGACTACCATTGGCCTGACCACCCTGAGCCATGGAACCGGGTCGCCACTAGTACCCCCATCGTCTCCCTATTGCCCGGATCCGAGTGCCCCACGGCCCAGGGGGCGAGTCACATGCATCAGACACTCCTGCCTGTTTTATGATTTCAGGGCCCTATCAGGAATCACCCCTCCCCCTCCCCAATTCCGTCCGCACCTTCCTTGCCTTCCTTGCACTGAGGTTAGCTCTTTGGCAGCCGTCTGGCTTGGTTACACAAGCTTCTTTGCAGAGATACATGTTACTTCTGCTGGCCCTCGCTAGGCGGCCGGCATCCGAAATCTTCCCTGGGCACCTGCTGAAAGCCTGGCCCCTTCACGGCCCCAGGTGCTTTTAACGCCATCATTTCCACACGGCGAGCTGCGGAGTCAATAAGCACTCCTAGCCGTGACAAGGAGCTCGGTGTCAGGCCTGCGTGAAGGCGGCGGGGTAGCGTACTTAGCTGCCAACTGGCTCAGAGGCCTTGGGGCTTCCATCATCTAAGTTACTTAAGGTCGGTGTCCGGCAAGGCGGCGTTCCATGCTAGCGGAGCTGGGCAGTAGGGCAAAACGTCATCAAAATGGTCTACAGCACCCGGTGTTCCCAGGAGGTCTCCCATCCAAGTACTGTCTGAGCTCAGCCCTGCTTTGCTCCCGAGATCAGACGAGATAGGGCGTATCCAAGGTGGTATGGCCAGTAGATGCTGCTCGATCCATCGCCCCGCCAGCCTTTCTCAGGATCGCTTGGTGGCGAGCAATCTGGCCGTAACGGGGCGGGCTCCGAAGGCTCCATGCAAAGTCTGTGCCGTCCCTACAGGTGTGGTTTGTTTAGCAGTGATTCACCCGCCGCATCAGGTGTCTTCAAAAATGGCTCGGCGCAGGGTCTCCTGCAGGCTAAACCCTTCATCACGGTAATGTGACAGAAAGAGCAAGCTGGACCCGTAACTTGGGGGCGGAGCGAGACGTCCAGGGGTGAATGAAGGAAGAGGGTGAGATGGTTGCCAGTGACTTTGAGCTGCTCTTCCGGGGGGAGGGTCGTGTTGCCTGCAAAGGTCTTCTGCTTGGGGTTACCGGTGGTTGCCTCCAGCCACGCGGGAGACGCTTGTCCTGGTGAAAAGGAGCCTAGTATTAAAAGTAAAGAAGCAACAATGCTGGAGGCCCACGGTGATCAGAAGGATGCTGGTATTTTGCAGAGATGAAATAGCGCAAGAGAGAAAGCAAATGAAAAAAAGAAAAGAGAATGAATGTGTGCACTTGTGAAAGGGAATGGAAAAAAGGCATAAAAGAAAGTGCCCCCTGCTGGTGGAAGGAAGGAAAAAGCTAAAGCCTACAGCACCTGATATTCCCAGGTTATCTCCCATCCAAGTACTAACCAGGCCCAACCATGCTTAGCTTCCAAGATCAGACAAGATCGGGCGTGTTCAGGGTGGTGTGGCCGTAGGCAGAAACAAGCCTCTCACTTGCTGCTTTTCTACTTTTACGTTTGGCTGCCGGCTGCCCTTTCCAGTGCTCAGCAAGACCAGGTCCTTTTGTGCTTTCCCTTTTCTCCAATTTTTTTGCTGGCTTCCTTAAAAGGTCTTGTAGACTCAACGCCCCACTCAGAGCCGCTGAGCTCACTGATCGGCTGCAGCGCTGTCGACGGAACGTCAGCTTCACGGCCAATGCCACAGGCCGGGAGCAGAGGCGAGACTCACCGGTAGACCAGGGTAGGGTGAGTAGAGCGCGCTTAGTTGCTTTCTAATAGCCTGCAACCGGGGACTAACTTTTAATGAAAGGGAACAATCCCTTTGACTGTCTGCAGCACGCCACACCTAGGAAGCGCACTCTCACACACAAGCCAGCATGCACACGTGCTCGCACGTGACAACACCCCCTATCTGCCCCTACAACCTCTCCGTCACCATGCGTCAGACTCTCCTGCCTGTTTTATGATTTCAGGGCCCTAGCAGGAATCACCCCCCCCTCCCCAATTCCTTCCTTGCCTTCCTTGCACTGAGGTTAGCTCTTTGTCAGCTGTCTGGCTTGGTTACACAAGCTTCTTTGCAGAGAAACATGTAACTTCTGCTGGCCCTCGCTAGGCGGCAGGCATCCAAAACCTTCCCTGGGCACCTGTTGAAAGCCTGGCCCCTTCACGGCCCCGGGTGCTTTTAACGCCATCATTTCCACACAGCGAGCTGCGGAGTCAATAAGCACTCCTAGCCGTGGCAAGGAGCTCGGTGTCAGGCCTGCGTGAAGGCGGCGTGGTAGCGTACTTAGCTGCCAACTGGCTCAGAGGCTTTGGGGCTTCCATCATCTAAGTTACTTAAGGTCGGTGTCCGGCAAGGCGCCGTTCCATGCTAGCAAAGCTGGGCAGTAGGGCAAAACGTCATCAAAATGGTCTACAGCACCCGGTGTTCCCAGGAGTTCTCCCATCCGAGTACTGTCTGAGCCCAGCGCTGCTCTGCTTCCGAGATCAGACGAGATCAGGCATATCCAAGGTGGTATGGCAAGTAGACGCTGCTTAATCCATCGCCCGGCCAGTCTTTCTCAGGATCGCTTGATGGCGAGCAATCTGGCCGTGACGGGGCGGGCTCCGAAGGGTCCATGCAAAGTCTGTGCCGTCCCTACAGGTGTGGTTTGTTTAGCAGTGATTCACCAGCCGCATCAGGTGTCTTCAAAAATGGCTCGGCGCAGGGTCTCCTGCAGGCTAAACCCTTCATCACGGTAATGTGACAGAAAGAGCAAGCTGGACCCGTAACTTGGGGGCGGAGCGAGATGTCCAGGGGTGAATGAAGGAAGAGGGTTAGATGGTTGCCAGTGACTTTGAGCTGCTCTTCAGGGGGGAGGGTCGTGTTGCCTGCAAAGGTCTTCTGCTTGGGGTTACCGGTGGTTGCCTCCAGCCACGCGGGAGACGCTGGTCCTGGTGAAAAGGAGCCTAGTATTAAAAGTAAAGAAGCAACAATGCTGGAAGCCCACGGTGATCAGAAGGATGCTGGTATTTTGCAAAGATGAAATAGCGCAAGAGAGAAAGCAAATGAAAAAAAGAAAAGAGAATGAATGTGTGCACTTGTGAAAGGGAATGGAAAAAAGGCATAGAAGAGAGTGCCCCCTGCTGGTGGAAGGAAGGAAAAAGCAAAAGCCTATAGCACCTGGTATTCCCAGGCAGTCTCCCATCCAAGTACTAACCAGGCCTGACCCTGCTTAGCTTCTGAGATCTGGCAAGTTCAGGGTGGTGTGGCCGTAGGCAGAGACAAGCCTCTTGCTGCTTTTCTACTTTGACGTCTGGCTGCCGGCTGCCCGCCGGCTGCCCTTTCCAGTGCTCAGCAAGACCAGGTCCTTTTGTGCTTTCCCTTCTCTTCAATTTTTTTGCTGGCTTCCTTAAAAGGTCTTGTAGACACAACGCCCCACTCAGAGCCGCTGAGCTCACTGATCGTCTGCAGCGCTGTCGACGGAACGTCAGCTTCACGGCCAATGCCACAGGCCGGGAGCAGAGGCGAGACTCACCAGTAGACCCGGGTAGGGTGAGTAGAGCGCGGTTAGTTGCTTTCTAATAGCCTGCAGCCGGGGATTAACTTTTAATGAAAGGGAACAATCTCTTTGACTGTCTGCAGCGCGCCACACCTAGGAAGCGCACTCTCACACACAAGCCAGCATGCACACGTGCTCGCACGTGACAACACCCCCTGTCTGCCCCTACAACCTCTCCGTCACCATGCGTCAGACTCTCCTGCCTGTTTTATGATTTCAGGGCCCTAGCAGGAATCACCCCCCCCCTCCCCAATTCCTTCCTTGCCTTCCTTGCCTTCCTTGCACTGAGGTTAGCTCTTTGTCAGCCGTCTGGCTTGGTTACACAAGCTTCTTTGCAGAGAAACATGTTACTTCTGCTGGCCCTCGCTAGGCGGCCGGCATCCAAAGCCTTCCCTGGGCACCTGCTAAAAGCCTGGCCCCTTCACGGCCCCGGGTGCTTTTAACGCCATCATTTCCACACGGCGAGCTGCGAAGTCAATAAGCACTCCTTGCCGTGGCAAAGAGCTCGGTGTCAGGCCTGCGTGAAGGCGGCGGGGTAGCGTACTTAGCTGCCAACTGGCTCAGAGGCCTTGGGTCTTCCATCATCTAAGTTACTTAAGGTCGGTGTCCGGCAAGGTGCCGTTGCATGCTAGCCGAGCTGGGCAGTAGGGCAAAACGTCATCAAAATGGTCTACAGCACCCAGTGTTCCCAGGAGGTCTCCCATCCAAGTACTGTCCGAGCCCAGCCCTGCTTTGCTGCCGAGATCAGACGAGATCAGGCGTATCCAAGGTGGTATGGCCAGTAGACACTGCTTGATCCATCGCCCGGCCATCCTTTCTCAGGATCGCTTGGTGGCGAGCAATCTGGCCGTGACGGGGCGGGCTCCGAAGGGTCCATGCAAAGGCTGTGCCGTCCCTACAGGTGTGGTTTGTTTAGCAGTGATTCACCCGCCACATCAGGTGTCTTCAAAAATGGCTCAGTGCAGGGTCTCCTGCAGGCTAAACCCTTCATCGCGGTAATGTGACAGAAAGAGCAAGCTGGACCCGTAACTTGGGGGCGGAGCGAGACGTCCAGGGGTGAATGAAGGAAGAGGGTGAGATGGTTGCCAGTGACTTTGAGCTGCTCTTCAGGGGGGAGGGTCATGTTGCCTGCAAAGGTCTTCTGCTTGGGGTTACTGGTGGTTGCATCCAGCCACGCGGGAGACGCTGGTCCTAGTATTAAAAGTAAAGAAGCAACAATGCTGGAGGCCCACGGTGATCAGAAGGATGCTGGTATTTTGCAGAGATGAAATAGCGCAAGAGTGAAAGCAAATGAAAAAAAGAAAAGAGAATGAATGTGTGCACTTGTGAAAGGGAATGGAAAAAAGGCATAGAAGAGAGTGCCCCCTGCTGGTGGAAGGAAGGAAAAAGCAAAAACCTACAGCACCTGGTATTCCCAGGCGGTCTCCTATCCAAGTACTAACCAGGCCCGACCCTGCTTAGCTTCTGAGATCAGATGAGAATGGGCGTGTTCAGGGTCGTGTGGCCGTAGGCAAAGACAGGCCTCTCACTTGCTGCTTTTCTACTTTGACGTCTGGCTGCCGGCTGCCGTTTCCAGTGCTCAGCAAGACCAGCTCCTTTTGTGCTTTCCCTTCTCTTCAATTTTTTTGCTGGCTTCCTTAAAAGGTCTTGTAGACACAACGCCCCACTCAGAGCCGCTGAGCTCACTGATTGGCTGCAGCGCTGTCGACGGAACGTCAGCTTCACGGCCAATGCCACAGGCTGGGAGCAGAGGCGAGACTCACCGGTAGACCCGGGTAGGGTGAGTAGAGCGTGGTTAGTTGCTTTCTAATAGCCTGCAGCCGGGGATTAACTTTTAATGAAAGGGAACAATCCCTTTGACTGTCTGCAGCGCGCCACACCTAGGAAGCGCACTCTCACACACAAGCCAGCATGCACACGTGCTCGCACGTGACAACACCCCCTATCTGCCCCTACAACCTCTCCGTCACCATGCGTCAGACTCTCCTGCCTGTTTTATGATTTCAGGGCCCTAGCAGGAATCACCCCCCCCTCCCCAATTCCTTCCTTGCCTTCCTTGCACTGAGGTTAGCTCTTTGTCAGCCGTCTGGCTTGGTTACACAAGCTTCTTTGCAGAGAAACATGTTACTTCTGCTGGCCCTCGCTAGACGGCCGGCATCCAAAACCTTCCCTGGGCACCTGCTGAAAGACTGGCCCCTTCACGGCCCCGGGTGCTTTTAACGCCATCATTTCCACACGGCGAGCTGCGGAGTCAATAAGCACTCCTAGCCGTGGCAAGGAGCTCGGTGTCAGGCCTGCGTGAAGGGCGGCGGGGTAGCGTACTTAGCTGCCAACTATCTCAAAGGCCTTGGGGCTTCCATCATCTAAGTTACTTAAGGTCGGTGTCCGGCAAGGCGCCGTTCCATGCTAGCCGAGCTGGGCAGTAGGGCAAAACGTCATCAAAATGGTCTACAGCACCCGGTGTTCCCAGGAGGTATCCCATCCAAGTACTGTCCGAGCCCAGCCATGCTTTGCTTCCGAGATCAGACGAGATCAGGCGTATCCAAGGTGGTATGGCCAGTAGACGCTGCTCGATCCATCGCCCGGCCAGCCTTTCTCAGGATCGCTTGGTGGAGAGCAATCTGGCCGTGACGGGGCGGGTCCGAAGGGTCCATGCAAAGGCTGTGCCGTCGCTACAGGTGTGGTTTGTTTAGCTGTGATTCACCCGCCGCATCAGGTGTCTTCAAAAATGTCTCGGCGCAGGGTCTCCTGCACGCTAAACCCTTCATCGCGGTAATGTGACAGAAAGAGCAAGCTGGACCCGTAACTTGGAGGCGGAGCAAGACGTCCAGGGGTGAATGAAGGAAGAGGGTGAGATGGTTGCCAGTGACTTTGAGTTGCTCTTCATGGGGGAGGGTCGTGTTGCCTGCAAAGGTCTTCTGCTTGGGGTTACCGGTGGTTTCCTCCAGCCACGCGGGAGACGCTGGTCCTGGTGAAAAGGAGCCTAGTATTAAAATTAAAGAAGGAACAATGCTGGAGGCCCACGATGATCAGAAGGATGCTGGTATTTTGCAGAGATGAAATAGCGCAAGAGAGAAAGCAAATGAAAAAAAGAAAAGAGAATGAATGTGTGCACTTGTGAAAGGGAATGGAAAAAAGGCATAGAAGAGAGTGCCCCCTGCTGGTGGAAGGAAGGAAAAAGCAAAAGCCTACAGCACCTGGCATTCCCAGGCGGTCTCTGTTAAATGGTTAATTATGGAAATTCATTTGGAATGTTAATCGATAATCATTTTTCTGAGTTCTATGCCTCAGCCATCGTGTCTAGTTGACATGCCCTATTTGTGTGTGTAGTTTTGGTTCACTACCATATGTAGAACAGGTGTCCATACGACTGGCTATAAAAGCCCATGGTACAGAAAGGGGGGGCTCTCTTGCTCTGCCCACCCCACAAGACACAGAATCTTCATGCTGAGAAGCAGATGACATGTAGGCCTGGGCACATGCTGGACAAAGACATGATTTACCAGCCAGGATCCAAGGAAAGATGGGTGAATCTCAACAATTAAGCTAATTATGGACAAATGGACAATTACTTTATAACTAATTATTGTATGTACCTGCTGCAATCTGATTCTTTTTAATGTACAATCCAAGAATAAATAGATACATTTTTTTATAAGAATATCGTGATATTGATACTTTGAGAAGTCCTCAGTAGAAAAAAATAATACAGGAAGAGTATTATTTTACAATGGTGAGCCAGCCAGTCCTGTTTTTTTGTTTTTTAAATTAAGTAAGTGAATTTCTTCCGTGAACAAGGGGGGAGTCCTGACGAGCTGAACAGCTGTTGTTCACGTGTCAGTAAATTCACTAGTTTGTCACGAGAAGCAGAAAGGACCTACAGACTGAGGAAAGACAGGAAGCAGAGGTGCTAACAAGGAACAGAATCACACAGGAAAAGAATCAGACGAACTGAAGACAGGACGTGCTGATAAAGAGAAGCCAAGGAATCTTAAGGTAAGCAAAATATGGATATAATTTCTTCTTTTGCTAAACAAAGTAATATTAATTTCAAAGTTAATGTAGGAGATGACATAGAAGTTTTGTGGATCAGTTTATACAAAGAATGTGAATTGCAGAATTTACAGTTAACTTCTAAATTGGTAAATAGAGACAAACAGAAATTGAGAAATATTCTACATTTGGTAGATTTTTTTCATAGTCTTGTGTTAGAGATTTCTAAGCAGGAAAATAGTGTAGAAGTGTCAGACGGTGATACTGATTCTGACTGTAATGTGGAAAATGAACAAGAAGTAAGACACGTGTCTGTAACTGAAGGTGACCTTGGGTCTGACCAAGAGACGGACAGACAGAAACCTGACATGGGAGGAGACATGACTGACATAGAGAAACCGACATACTAGGTGATGTGGGAGGAGACGTGAGTGATGTAGGAGGAACGGACGTACAAGAGCCACTAAAAATATCAGAGAATTCTGGAATTACCCAGGCTCAACTCCAAATTAAAATGAGGAAAAATTTGCTGAAATTATACAAAATCATGCCAAAATATGATGTCAAAATCCATGCCTGTAGAAATTCAGAGACATTTGAGAGCTTCTCTGATAAGTTTGATTTATCCAATGAGGAGAGGAATCAATTATTTAAAATATGGATTCCTGTGACATTGTCCAGACGTGTACATTTAATGCCCTGTGAAAATGACTCTCCTAATGGATGGGAAAATGATTCGGACAGATTAAGATATTTGATTTATTGTGTCACAAAGAATTTTCCCAACATAGAAGATCTGCAGAAACTAAGGATTGGTAGGAAGGAATGTACATATACATTCATGTCCATATTTGAACGGTTGTACAAAGCTCTCATCAAAAATGGAAAAGTACAACATATGATAACAACTTTTGCACAAAAATTCAAATTCCTAAATTCAGTTTCCCAAGTTATGGCATCACAAAAAAATTCATTATTTGAATGTGCGCAGATGCTGGATTTTGTTAGAAAACATGAGAATCGTGAAAAGAAAATAAATCAAGCTAAATTTATAAAACCAGGAAAGGTAAAATCTTACCAAAAGCCAATATCAAACTCTCCTAGACTGAGTCATCCCCATAGTGAACTCTATCAAATACGCAGAAGATTTCATATATGTTATAAGCCATATCAGCCAGTGCAAAGATCCATCTCTCCACAGAATGAGTTAATTCTCAGTCAGAACTGTGATTCTCTAAAAAGGAAAATGGCTGAAACTGATGGACAGAGACAGGTGAGACGACCAACTCACAGTGACGTCATGGAATGTGGACAGAAGAACAGGCAGTTCTCTGAGGTTTTGAAGGATAGAAAAATGTCTTTCCTAAATAGGGCGTTCCTGGAGATATTTGAGAGAGACAGAAGATTTGGTTTAGGGAGTGGCTAAGGAAAAACTGTAATTATAATGTTGTATCAAAATGTAATACAATGTCTCAATATTTATTTATAATCTTATACAGTAAAATTGTAGTTACATAGTTTCTAATAGTTCATATATATATATATATATATATATATACACTTGTCTAAGTAGAGATTGCGTATAATTGTATTTATATATACGTTTATAAAATATATATATATATATATATTAATTAATAAATTAGAACTTCATATATATAAATTTAAGTAGCAATATTTTGAATTACATTAGAACCAACCAATATATGTATAAGATATTTAAATAATTCTGTTTCTGTATGAATTTGATATTTAATTTTATTTTCTTATATTTCCTTAGAGTTTTCATTCCAAAGCAGGATTTGATCAAATAACTCTAAAAATGGATTTATTTCTTTATTCACACAGGAAGTGAAAAAATTGCATGATTTTATGTGTATAACATTTTAAAATAATAACAATATATCTAGTTGAACTATAATATATATGTAATACTTATTAATTCTTTTGTGTTGCTAATATTTTCTGTGCATGAAGTGTTCGTGCAAATTAAAGTAGCTTTACAGCATGACGTGTGACAGCTGCGGCCTTTGAACTTTGAGCTAATAGTATAGGATCCCATTCATTCTATTTTCAACTGATGTAACTTAAGACCGGGCAGCCAGTGAAAAAAGAATCTAAGACAAGAGTTTTTTCAAGTGTCTGAAATTCCAGTGACTTACTCTCATATTATATAATATGTACTTGGGGAATATTCAAAGAAATATAAAGATTTTCAATTGATATGGCAATGCGCATTAATAAATTGGGATACAACAATTTTGGGTTAAATATATATATATATATATATCTAAAACTTCATATGTGGAATGTTTGAGTTGAACAGATCTGTGAATGTCAGAGTGAAGGTGACAGATGAGTAAATCAGCAGCTGCTCAGTGTGATTGATGTGACAGAGGCCTCGTATGTTTGTATGTTTGAAAAAAAAAAATGTTTCTTTATGTGAAGGTACAAAAATATATTTAATTCTGAGGAAATTATAACACATAATTAGGTATTACAGTGCCTACAAGTAGTATTCAACCCCCTGCAGATTTAGGTGGTTGACACATGCGGAATTAACTTGGCATTGTGACATTTGTACTGTAGATCAGCCTGGAAGTGGGAAATGCACTGCAGCAACTTTTTTTTTGTTTTTTTGTTTTTTTAAAACGTTAAAAGTTAATTCAGAGTGTCATTTATTATTCAACCCCTCAAACCACAAGAATTCTGTTTGGTCCCCCTAAAGTATTAAGAAGTAGTTCAGGCACCAAGAATAATGAGCTTCACATGTGTGGATTAAAGATCTCTTTTGCCAGCCTTTTCTGACTATTTAAGACCCTCCCCAAACTTGTGAACAGCACTCAGACATGGTCAACATGGGAAAGACAAAAGAGCATTCCAAGGCCATCAGAGACAAGATCGTGGAGGGTCACAAGGCTGGCAAGGGGTACAAAACCCTTTCTAAGGAGTTGGGCCTACCTGTCTCCACTGTTGGGAGCATCATCCGTAAGTGGAAGGCTTATGGAACTACTGGACAGCCTTTGAAAGTGTCCTCCCGTGCCGAGGCCAGGCTTGTCCGAAGAGTCAAGGCTAACCCAAGGACAACAAGGAAGGAGCTCCGGGAAGATCTCATGGCAGTGGGGACATTGGTTTCAGTCAATACCATAAGTAACGTACTCCACCGCAATGGTCTCCGTTCCAGACGAGCCCGTAAGGTACCTTTACTTTCAAAGCGTCATGTCAAGGCTCGTCTACAGTTTGCTCATGATCACTTGGAGGACTCTGAGACAGACTGGTTCAAGGTTCTATGGTCTGATGAGACCAAGATCGAGATCTTTGGTGCCAACCACACACGTGACGTTTGGAGACTGGATGGCACTGCATACGACCCCAAGAATACCATCCCTACAGTCAAGCATGGTGGTGGCAGCATCATGCTGTGGGGCTGTTTCTCTGCCAAGGGGCCTGACCATCTGGTCCGCATCCATGGGAAGATGGATAGCACGGCCTACCTGGAGATTTTGGCCAAGAACCTCCGCTCCTCCATCAAGGATCTTAAGATGGATCGTAATTTCATCTTCCAACAAGACAATGACCCAAAGCACAGAGCCAAGAAAACCAAGGCCTGGTTCAAGAGGGAAAAAGTCAAGGTGTTGGAGTGGCCTAGTCAGTCTCCTGACCTTAACCCAATTGAAAACTTGTGGAAGGAGCTCAAGAATAAAGTCCACATGAGACACCCAAAGAAATTAGATAACTTGGAGAAGATCTGCATGGAGGAGTGGGCCAAGATAACTCCACAGACCTGTGCCGGCCTGATCAGGTCTTATAAAAGACGATTATTAGCTGTAATTGCAAACAAGGGTTATTCCACAAAATATTAAACATAGGGGTTGAATAATAATTGACCCACACTTTTATGTTTAAAATTTAATAAAATTCAACTGAGCAACATAACTTTTTGGTTTGTAAGATTTATGCTTCTGTTCATAAAACCTACTCTCGTTTGCAGTTTGAAGGCTCTAACTTATTTGCATCTTATCAAACCAGCTAAATCTGCAGGCACTGTATCTACATATATATATTTCTATGTTTCTTTAATAATTATTATTTCTTGATTTAACTAATAGTGAATAAGGGCAACCACACATCAAAATGGTTTACAAAGCAAATTTATATTTAGAATAATTTTCCACATTATAATATTCTTGAATAACTATAATATTATTTTTAATGGTTACCTAAATAGTTACACACCTCTCTTTAGTCAAATCTATGCTACTCATCGATATGAAATTTATGCACAATATTTCTAGAAGAATAATTATTTTTAATTTGGTTCTGATATATACATAAATTTTATAAAATAATATTTTTGGTATTAAGGGGGAAAATGTGTTTTTGATCCTGATTACATAATCAATTTTGATCAATACTTATTTTCCACACATTTTAATAAAGAAGAAATAATAATAAGGTACTATGGTATAATTAAGAAGGGTATTACATGCAAAGTTGCATAATTTAATATTTTTTGGTGGTACAAGGTTATGACAAATATGAAATCATCCAGATAATGGAGATATAAGGGTATTTTTTATGGAGAATATAATTACTCTGCATTTGTCATTAAAATTTAAAGGCCTTATTTTTATTTTTATTTTTATTTTTACTCTTAATTTTATTTTTCATTTTTAAAATTTTATTCTTACTTTATACTTCTTATTTTTCTATTTTTTCATTTTTTAATTCTCATTTGATTTTATTTGAGTTCAATATCTCAATTGAGAAAACACATTAATATTTAATAAAGTAATGTCTAATACAAGAGTATTGCTTCATTTAATATATATTGCTAAGGAAAAAAATGTTTACATTTTCTGAGTAAACACAACAATTCATTCATTCATTTATTCATTCATTCATTCATTCATTCATACATTCATATATTTATTCATTTTGGTTCAGGAGTATACATTCTTTGATATTATTGGTTTAATAAAGATATAAAAACTTGTTTTTTAAAAATACACTGACACCTATGGGTTGGAAAAGGTAATTACACCTATGACATAAAAATGTTCTATCATATGGAGAACTTGATTGATAATGAATTATTATCTATTATTGTTTATTATTCCAAACATAATTTATTTTAATATTTTGATAATAATTAGATGGATATTACTGATTGCTATGGTACGCTGTGATATTATAGGTTAGGAAAAACTGCCAGATTTGGTATCAGATTAGGGAATGAAGACTTCAATCAAGACATCGCAATTATGAATTCTATCTTAATAAAGACTTTTAATTTTTATAAATCAAAGAGATTCTCAAAAGTTACAAGAAGAAGCAACTGATATCCGGACGTCTCAGAAGGTAACAGGTGTGAATGCTGAGTGTTATAATAGACTGTGTCCATTACATACAATACAATTCACACCACTGATCACCAGGACGGCAGAGGACGATGATCCTATATGTACTGTGTTGTACAATATCTACATGCTGTAATTTATTTCAAAGGAGTTTTCATCTAAAGACTGTGTTATAAAAGAACCAAGAAGAAGACGAGACGACGACCCGATGACATCAGATGATGACGATTGAACCCGCGATTGCTTCAATTTAGATATAGGGAAGTATAGTTATACATATTAAATGAATATTAGTCACGGCTTACCATAACATGAATTCACATCATTATATAACAATAATCTGATATTGATACTATTATTACTATTATTATTATTATGGAAATTTAATGATATTGCCAAGGAAGAAGGAAAGAAAAAATGATTGATGAATGTATCTTCTTTTGAGATTTTTCAGTCAAAGTCCTTTTATTCTCAAAAAAGGGGGAAATGTTAATTGGTTAATTATAGAAATTCATTTGGAATGTTAATCGATAATCATTTTTCTGAGTTCTATGCCTCAGCCATCGTGTCTAGTTGACATGCGCTATTTGTGTGTGTATTTTTGGTTCACTACCATATGTAGAACAGGTGTCCATACGACTGGCTATAAAAGCCCATGGTACAGAAAGGGGGGGCTCTCTTGCTCTGCCCACGCCACAAGACACAGAATCGTCATGCTGAGAAGCAGATGACATGTAGGCCTGGATACATGCTGGACAAAGACATGATTTACCAGCCAGGATCCAAGGAAAGATGGGTGAATCTCAACAAATAAGCTAATTATAGACAAATGGACAATTACTTTATAACTAATTATTGTATGTACCTGCTGCAATCTGATTCTTTTTAATGGACAATCCAAGAATAAATAGATACATTTTTTTATAAGAATATTGTGATATTGATAATTTGAGAAGTCCTCAGTAGAAAAAAAATTATACAGGAAGAGTATTATTTTACAGTCTCCCATCCAAGTACTAACCAGGCCCAACCCTGCTTAGCTTCCGAGATCAGATGAGATCAGGCGTGTTCAGGGTGGTGTGGCCGTAGGCAGAGACTAGCCTCTCACTTGCTGCTATTCTAATTTGACGTCTGGCTGCCGGCTGCCCTTTCCAGTGCTCAGCAAGACCAGGTCCTTTTGTGCTTTCCCTTCTCTTCAATTTTTTTGCTGGCTTCCTTAAAAGGTCTTGTAGACACAACGCCCCACTCAGAGCCGCTGAGCTCACTGATCGGCTGCAGCGCTGTCGACAGAACGTCAGATTCACGGCCAATGCACAGGCTGGGAGCAGAGGCGAGACTCACCGGTAGACCCGGGTAGGGTGAGTAGAGCGCGGTTAGTTGCTTTCTAATAGGCTGCAGCCGGGGATTAACTTTTAATGAAAGGAAACAATCCCTTTGACTGTCTGCAGCGCGCCACACCTAGGAAGCGCACTCTCACACACAAGCCAGCATGCACACGTGCTCACACGTGACAACACCCCCTATCTGCCCCTACAACCTCTCCGTCACCATGCGTCAGACTCTCCTGCCTGTTTTATGATTTCAGGGCCCTTGCAGGAATCACCCCCCCCCTCCCCAATTCCTTCCGCACCTTCCTTGCCTTCCTTCCACTGAGGTTAGCTCTTTGTCAGCTGTCTGGCTTGGTTACACAAGCTTCTTTGCAGAGAAACATGTTACTTCTGCTGGCCCTCGCTAGGCGACAGGCATCCAAAACCTTCCCTGGGCACCTGCTGAAAGCCTGGCCCCTTCACGGCCCCGGGTGCTTTTAACGCCATCATTTCAAAACGGCGAGCTGCGGAGTCAATAAGCACTCCTAGCCATGGCAAGAAGCTCGGTGTCAGACCTGCGTGAAGGCGGCGGGGTAGCGTACTTAGCTGCCAACTGGCTCAGAGGCCTTGGGGCTTCCATCATCTAAGTTACTTTGGGTCGGTGTCCGGCAAGGCGCCGTTCCATGCTAGCCGAGCTGGGCAGTAGGTAAAAACGTCATCAAAATGGTCTACAGCACCTGGTGTTCCCAGGAGGTCTCCCATCCAAGTACTGTCCGAGCCCAGCCCTGCTTTGCTTCCAAGATCAGAGGAGATCGGGCGTATCCAAGGTGGTATGACCAGTAGAAGCTGCTTGATCCATCGCCCGGCCAGCCTTTCTCAGGATCGCTTGATGGCGAGCAATCTGGCCGTGACGGGGCGGGCTCCGAAGGGTCAATGCAAAGGCTGTGCCGTCCCTACACGTGTGGTTTGTTTAGCAGTGATTCACCCGCCGCATCAGGTGTCTTCAAAAATGGCTCGGCGCAGGGTCTCCTGCAGGCTAAACCCTTCATCGTGGTAATGTGACAGAAAGAGCAAGCTGGACCCGTAACTTGGTGGCGGAGCGAGACGTGCAGGGGTGAATGAAGGAAGAGGGTGAGATGGTTGCCAGTGACTTTGAGCTGCTCTTCAGGGGGAAGGGACGTGTTGCCTGCAAAAGTCTTCTGCTTGGGGTTACCGGTTGTTGCCTCCAGCCACCCGGGAGACGCTGGTCCTGGTGAAAAGGAGCCTAGTATTAAAAGTAAAGAAGCAACAATGCTGGAGGCCCACGGTGATCAGAAGGATGCTGGTATTTTGCAGAGATGAAATAGCGCAAGAGAGAAAGCAAATGAAAAAAAGAAAAGAAAATGAATGTGTGCACTTGTGAAAGGGAATGGAAAAAAGGCATAGAAGAGAGTGCCCCCTGCTGGTGGAAGGAAGGAAAAAGCAAAAGCCTACAGCACCTGGCATTCCCAGGCGGTCTCTGTTAAATGGTTAATTATGGAAATTCATTTGGAATGTTAATCGATAATCATTTTTCTGAGTTCTATGCCTCAGCCATCGTGTCTAGTTGACATGCGCTATTTGTGTGTGTATTTTTGGTTCACCACCATATGTAGAACAGGTGTCCATACGACTGGCTATAAAAGCCCATGGTACAGAAAGGGGGGGCTCTCTTGCTCTGCCCACCCCACAAGACACAGAATCTTCATGCTGAGAAGCAGATGACATGTAGGCCTGGACACATGCTGGACAAAGACATGATTTATCAGCCAGGATCCAAGGAAAGATGGGTGAATCTCAACAATTAAGCTAATTATGGACAAATGGACAATTACTTTATAACTAATTATTGTATGTACCTGCTGCAATCTGATTCTTTTTAATGGACAATCCAAGAATAAATAGATACATTTTTTATAAGAATATCGTGATATTGATACTTTGAGAAGTCCTCAGTAGAAAAAAATAATACAGGAAGAGTATTATTTTACAATGGTGAGCCAGCCAGTCTTGTTTTTTTGTTTTTTAAATTAAGTAAGTGAATTTCTTCCGTGAACAAAGGGGGAGTCCTGACGAGCTGAACAGCTGTTGTTCACGTGTCAGTAAATTCACTAGTTTGTCACGAGAAGCAGAAAGGACCTACAGACTGAGGAAAGACAGGAAGCAGAGGTACTAACAAGGAACAGAATCACACAGGAAAAGAATCAGACGAACTGAAGACAGGACGTGCTGATAAAGAGAAGCCAAGGAATCTTAAGGTAAGCAAAATATGGATATAATTTCTTCTTTTGCTAAACAAAGTAATATTAATTGCAAAGTTAATGTAGGAGATGACATAGAAGTTTTGTGGCTCAGTTTATACAAAGAATGTGAATTGCAGAATTTACAGTTAACTTCTAAATTGGTAAATAGAGACAAACAGAAATTGAGAAATATTCTACATTTGGTAGATTTTTTTCATAGTCTTGTGTTAGAGATTTCTAAGCAGGAAAATAGTGTAGAAGTGTCAGACGGTGATACTGATTCTGACTGTAATGTGGAAAATGAACAAGAAGTAAGACACGTGTCTGTAACTGAAGGTGACCTTGGGTCTGACCAAGAGACGTGTAGCGCCGGCGTCCCTGCCCTCTGCTAGGCAGGGACGCTGTTCCCCTCACCTCTCTGCTCCGTGCCCTGCGTCCTCCTCCCGCTCTGCTGGCAGCGCGCGCTCCTTCCCGGCCAATGTGCTTAGGGCGCGCGCACGCGCGCGCTCTCCCTCCCTCTTAAAGGGGCCGCGCGCGCTGTCCTAAGGAGTCCCCGGCCAATGGCCGGAGGACTTCACCATATATAAGGCACCTCCTCCAAAATGGAGGTGCCCGAGCAATGTTGTTGCACTGTTCACTACTCTGCTTCAGCCCTCAGGTCCCGTTGCCAGTTACCTGCCAGTTACCTGCCAGATTCCTGCCTGATTATCTGCTACCTGCCTGCTAGTCTGAGGTCCGACGGTCTGCCTTACTACTCCTGTCAGTCTGTCTAAGGACCAGCCTGCCCGCTCACCTGGGAGCGCACATCAGCCACCTGCCTGCTTGCCTGAGGTCCGACGGTCTGCCTTCCAACTCCTGTCAGTCTGTCTATGGACCAGCTTGCCCGCTCACCCGGTAATAATTTACACTGACCACAAGAACTTGGCTTACCTCCAGCATGCCCAGAGACTTAACCCGCGCCAAGCCCGGTGGTCCTTGTTTTTTGCTCGCTTTGATTTTGTTCTTCATTTTCGCCCGGCTGACAAAAACGTCAAAGCAGATGCCTTGTCCCGATCCTTTCTGGTGCCCGATCTCGAGGAAGAGCCTAAACATATCATCGATCCCGCCAGAGTAATGCAGGTGGCTCCCGTGAGTCTAAATCGTCTCCCTCCCGGAAAGACGTTCGTATCAGTACCTGATCGGGAGAAGATCCTTCACTGGGGTCACTCGTCTAAACTAGCTGGCCACGCCGGTCAGAAAAAGACCCTCCAGCTTATTGCCCGGCACTACTGGTGGCCTACCCTGCACAAGGACGTAATAGACTTTGTTTCTGCCTGTGTGTCCTGCGCCCGCAACAAAGTCCCGAGACACCTGCCAGCCGGTCGCCTTCTTCCGCTTCCTGTGCCTGCTGCCCCCTGGCAGCATATTGCTATGGACTTCATAACTGATCTCCCCGTCTCTGCCGGTTGTTCGGTCATTTGGGTGGTCGCTGACCGCTTTTCCAAGATGGCTCACTTTATTCCCCTGCCTGGTCTCCCGTCTGCACCCGAGCTGGCTAAAGACTTTATCCGCCACATCTTCCGTCTTCATGGCCTGCCCCTCCACATCGTGTTGGATCGTGGGGTACAGTTCACCTCACGTTTCTGGAGAGCCACTTGTAAACTGCTAGACGACACCCTGGACTTCTCTTCCGCTTACCACCCACAGTCCAATGGTCAAGTGGAGCGGATCAATCAGAACCTGACCAGTTACCTCCGGCACTTCGTTAATGCCCATCATTCTGACTGGGTGGATCTCCTACCTTGGGCCGAGTTCTCCTATAACAATCACGAGAGCGAATCCTCCTCCAAATCCCCATTTTTTGTAGTCTTCGGTCAGCATCCTCGGATTCCTTTTCCTGTCTCCACCTCTGTGGACAATCCGGCTGCGGAATCTCTCGTTAGCAAATTTTCCTCCATTTGGGAGAGTACCCGATCCGCACTCCTTCAGTCGTCCGAACGGATGAAAAGACACGCTGACAAAAAACGCCTGGATCCTCAACAATTTCGTCCTGGAGATAAAGTCTGGCTCTCATCTAAATATGTCCGACTCAAGATACCTTCTTACAAGTTAGGGCCTCGGTTCATCGGTCCTCTGGAGGTCATCAGTCAGATCAACCCAGTGGCCTATAAATTAAAACTCCCGGCCAACTTACGGATCCCTAACTCCTTCCATGTATCTCTCCTCAAACCTGTGGTACTTAACTCTTTTTCCAAGTCTACAGGTACGCCTCCTGCTCCGGTTTCTGCTGAGGACGAGTTTGAGATAGAGAACATTCTTGCCACCAAAAGGGTAAGAGGAAAGACCTTTTTTGTAGTAGATTGGAAGGGGTTTGGTCCTGAGGAGAGAACGTGGGAGCCCCGGG
The DNA here is from genome assembly GCF_046119375.1 of Phyllobates terribilis. Classification (NCBI taxonomy): domain Eukaryota; kingdom Metazoa; phylum Chordata; class Amphibia; order Anura; family Dendrobatidae; genus Phyllobates; species Phyllobates terribilis. The sequence goes on along the minus strand of NW_027362764.1, from coordinate 673,806,921 downwards.
AGAACATCCATGCCCCTCTAATCCTAGCTAAATTTCTGTCTGGCCTAAAAAAGGGGGGGCCTAAAGGGGGGGTACTGTAGCGCCGGCGTCCCTGCCCTCTGCTAGGCAGGGACGCTGTTCCCCTCACCTCTCTGCTCCGTGCCCGGCGTCCTCCTCCCGCTCTGCTGGCAGCGCGCGCTCCTTCCCGGCCACTGTGCTTAGGGCGCGCGCGCGCGCTCTCCCTCCCTCTTAAAGGGGCCGCGCGCGCCGTCCTAAGGAGTCCCCGGCCAATGGCCGGAGGACTTCACCATATATAAGGCACCTCCTCCAAAATGGAGGTGCCCGAGCAATGCTGTTGCAGTGTTCACTACTCTGCTTCAGCCCTCAGGTCCCATTGCCAGTTACCTGCCAGTTACCTGCCAGATTCCTGTCTGATTATCTGCTACCTGCCTGCTAGTCTGAGGTCCGACGGTCTGCCTTACTACTCCTGTCAGTCTGTCTAAGGACCAGCCTGCCCGCTCACCTGGGAGCGCACATCAGCCACCTGCCTGCTTGCCTGAGGTCCGACGGTCTGCCTTCCAACTCCTGTCAGTCTGTCTATGGACCAGCTTGCCCGCTCACCTGGGAGCACACATCAGCTACCTGCCTGCTAGTCTACCTGGAGGCTCCGCCGTCACGTGCTGTGACCACCTGCCTGTCCAGTGACTCCTGCTCGCTCACCTGGGAGCGCTCATCTGCTGCCTGTCTGCTAGCCTACCTGGAGGCTCTGCCGTCACGTGCTGTGACCACCCGCCTGTCCAGAGACTTCTGCCCGCTCACCTGGGAGCGCTCACCTGCCGCCTGTCAGTTGGTCTTCCTGGAGGCTCCGCCGTCACATGCTGTGACCACCCGTTCATCCAGAGACTCTCGCCTGCTCACCTGGGAGCTCACGTCTATCATCAGCCGCCACAGGTCGTACCAACCCTTTACCTAGAGACTGTACCGGTCACTTGCCGTGACCATCTGCCCGTTCATCCAGAGACTGCCCCGGTCACTTGCCGTGACCATCTGCCCGTTCATCCAGAGACTGCCCCGGTCACTTGCCGTGACCATCTGCCCGTTCATCCAGAGACTGCTCCGGTCACTTGCCGTGACCATCTGCCCGTTCATTCAGAGACTGCCCCGGTCACTTGCCGTGACCATCAGCCCGTTCATCCAGAGACTGCCCCGGTCACTTGCCGTGACCTCCAGCCCGTTCACTCAGAGACTGACCCAGTCACCTGCTGTGACTTCCTGCCCGTCTTCCCTGGTCGCCACCCGCTCCCTTACAAGGACTGCCCCCTTGTATAGTAGCTCAGAGGTTCCGCCTCCCAGACCCATTACAAGACGGACATACAGAAACCTGACATGGGAGGAGACATGACTGACATATGAGAAACCGACATACTAGGTGATGTGGGAGGAGACGTGAGTGACGTAGGAGGAACGGACGTACAAGAGCCACTAAAAATATCAGAGAATTCTGGAATTACCCAGGCTCAACTCCAAATTAAAATGAGGAAAAATTTGCTGAAATTATACAAATTCATGCCAAAATATGATGTCAAAATCCATGCCTGTAGAAATTCAGAGACATTTGAGAGCTTCTCTGATAAGTTTGATTTATCCAATGAGGAGAGGAATCAATATTTAAAAAAAAGGATTCCTGTGACATTGTCCAGACGTTTACATTTAATGCCCTGTGAAAATGACTCTCCTAATGGATGGGAAAATGATTCGGACAGATTAAGATATTTGATTTATTGTGTCACAAAGGATTTTCCCAACATAGAAGATCTGCAGAAACTAAGGATTGGTAGGAAGGAATGTACATATACATTCATGTCCATATTTGAACGGTTGTACAAAGCTCTCATCAAAAATGGAAAAGTACAACATATGATAACAATTTTTGTACAAAAATTCAAATTTCTAAATTCAGTTTCCCAAGTTATGGCATCACAAAAAAATTCATTATTTGAATGTGCGCAGATGCTGGATTTCGTTAGAAAACATGAGAATCGTGAAAAGAAAATAAATCAAGCTAAATTTATAAAACCAGGAAAGGTAAAATCTTATCAAAAGCCAATATCAAACTCTCCTAGACTGAGTCATCCCCATAGTGAACTCTATCAAATACGCAGAAGATTTCATATATGTTATAAGCCATATCAGCCAGTGCAAAGATCCATCTCTCCACAGAATGAGTTAATTCTCAGTCAGAACTGTGATTCTCTAAAAAGGAAAATGGCTGAAACTGATGGACAGAGACAGGTGAGACGACCAACTCACAGTGATGTCATGGAATGTGGACAGAAGAACAGGCAGTTCTCTGAGGTTTTGAAGGATAGAAAAATGTCTTTCCTAAATAGGGCGTTCCTGGAGATATTTGAGAGAGACAGAAGATTTGGTTTAGGGAGTGGCTAAGGAAAAACTGTAATTATAATGTTGTATTAAAATGTAATACAATGTCTCAATATTTATTTATAATCTTATACAGTAAAATTGTAGTTACATAGTTTCTAATAGTTCATATATATATATATATATATATATATATACACTTGTCTAAGTAGAGATTGCGTATAATTGTATTTATATATACGTTTATAAAATATATATATATATTAATTATTAAATTAGAACTTCATATATATAAATTTAAGTAGCAATATTTTGAATTACATTAGAACCAACCAATATATGTATAAGATATTTAAATAATTCTGTTTCTGTATGAATTTGATATTTAATTTTATTTTCTTATATTTCCTTAGAGTTTTCATTCCAAAGCAGGATTTGATCAAAGAACTCTAAAATGGATTTATTTCTTTATTCACACAGGAAGTGAAAAAATTGCATGATTTCATGTGTATAACATTTTAAAATAATAACAATATATCTAGTTGAACTATAATATATATGTAATACTTATTAATTCTTTTGTGTTGCTAATATTTTCTGTGCATGAAGTGTTCGTGCAAATTAAAGTAGCTTTACAGCATGACGTGTGACAGCTGCGGCCTTCGAACTTTGAGCTAATAGTATAGGATCCCATTCATTCTATTTTCAACTGATGTAACTTAAGACCGGGCAGCCAGTGAAAAAAGAATCTAAGACAAGAGTTTTTTCAAGTGTCTGAAATTCCAGTGACTTACTCTCATATTATATAATATGTACTTGGGGAATATTCAAAGAAATATAAAGATATTCAAATGATATGGCAATGCGCATTAATAAATTGGGATACAACAATTTTGGGTTAAATATATATATATATCTAAAACTTCATATGTGGAATGTTTGAGTTGAACAGATCTGTGAATGTCAGAGTGAAGGTGACAGATGAGTAAGTCAGCAGCTGCTAAGTGTGATTGATGTGACAGAGGCCTCGTATGTTTGTATGTTTGAAAAAAAAAATGTTTCTTTATGTGAAGGTACAAAAATATATTTAATTCTGAGGAAATTATAATACATAATTAAGTATTATCTACATATATATATTTCTATATTTCTTTAATAATTATTATTTCTTGATTTAACTAATAGTGGATAAGGGCAACCACACATCAAAATGGTTTACAAAGCAAATTTATATTTAGAATAATTTTCCACATGATAATATTCTTGAATAACTATAATATTATTTTTAATGGTTACCTAAATAGGTACACACCTCTCTTTAGTCAAATCTATGCTACTCATCAATATGAAATTTATGCGCAATATTTCTAGAAGAATAATTATTTTTAATTTGGTTCTGATATATACATAAATTTTATAAAATAATATTTTTGGTATTAAGGGGGAAAATGTGTTTTTGATCCTGATTACATAATCACTTTTGATCAATACTTATTTTCCACACATTTTAATAAAGAAGAAATAAAAATAAGGTACTATGTTATAATTAAGAAGGGTATTACATGCAAAGTTGCATAATTTAATATTTTTTGGTGGTACAAGGTTATGACAAATATGAAATCATCCAGATAATGGAGATATAAGGGTATTTTTTATGGAGAATATAATTACTCTGCATTTGTCATTAAAATTTAAAGGCCTTATTTTTATTTTTATTCTTATTTTTACTCTTAATTTTATTTTTCATTTTTAAAATTTTATTCTTACTTTATACTTCTTATTTTTCTATTTTTTCATTTTTTAATTCTCATTTGATTTTATTTGAGTTCAATATCTCAATTGAGAAAACACATTAATATTTAATAAAGTAATGTCTAATACAAGAGTATTGGTTCATTAAATATATATTGCTAAGGAAAAAAATGTTTACATTTTCTGAGTAAACACAACAATTCATTCATTCATTTATTCATTCATTCATTCATTCATTCATTCATACATTCATATATTTATTCATTTTGTTTCAGGAGTATACATTCTTTGATATTATTGGTTTAATAAAGATATAAAAACTTGTTTTTTCAAAATACACTGACACCTATGGGTTGGAAAAGGTAATTACACCTATGACATAAAAATGTTCTATCATATGGAGAACTTGATTGATAATGAATTATTATCTATTATTGTTTATTATTCCAAACATAATTTAATTTAATATTTTGATAATAATTAGATGGATATTACTGATTGCTATGGTACGCTGTGATATTATAGGTTAGGAAAAACTGCCAGATTTGGTATCAGATTAGGGAATGAAGACTTCAATCAAGACATCACAATTATGAATTCTATCTTAATAAAGACTTTTAATTTTTATAAATCAAAGAGATTCTCAAAAGTTACAAGAAGAAGCAACTGATATCCGGACGTCTCAGAAGGTAACAGGTGTGAATGCTGAGTGTTATAATAGACTGTGTCCATTACATACAATACAATTCACACCACTGATCACCAGAACGGCAGAGGACGATGATCCTATATGTACTGTGTTATGTTCAAGTTTCATCACGTTCCAGTGGTTTCTTATTAGAGATGAGCGGTGTTCGACTAGAACTGTTCGCCAATCTCAAATTCTAGCTGTTTTGGGCGTTGTTCGAGTTGTGCGACGAACCCGAACGATTTGCAAAAAATTCGGCTGTTCGAGGTTATGTTCGATAAGTGTTCGTGCACCAAAAGCGTGTCCTGCATGTCTGGCGCTATTTAGAGCACCAATCATGCAGGGATTGTCTGCCACTCACTGTAATGCCACAGCCATGGTGGTTGTGGCATTAGAGTGATTGCCCAAATCGATGGTAACTGTGCTCACAGTGAAACATGAAAAGCCGGCAATTCAGCAGCGGTACACCGGTACCCGACAATTTAGAACCGAAAGAATAGAGCATCACACATAGATTAGATAGATAGAAACATGTCAGTCACATATATAAGAAGCACAGTGACAGTGTTGATTACTGTACTTGTCATTTAGTGTAAAGGATTTATAAAAAAAAATATTAGTGTTTTCATGCACCGTCTCTTTAAAAAAGCCGGCCGGCAATTCAGCAGCGGTACCCGACAATTTAGAATAGAAGGAATAGAGAATCACACATAGATTAGATAGATAGAAACATGTCAGTCACATATATAAGAAGTACAGTGACAGTGTTGATTACTGTACTTGCCATTTAGTGTAAAGGATTTATTAAAAAAAATAATAGTGTTTTCATGCACCGTCTCTTTAAAAAAGCCGGCCAGCAATTCAGCATCTGTACCCGACAATTTAGAATGGAAGCAATAGAGCATCACACATAGATTAGATAGATAGAAACATGTCAGTCACATATATATGAAGTACAGTGACAGTGTTGATTACTGTACTTGTCATTTAGTGTTAAAATAAAGGATTTATTTAAAAAAAAATTGGCGTGGGATCCCCCATAATTTTAGTCTCTAGCGGAGGTTAAGCAGATGGCTGGGGCAGATGTTTGAAGCCTGGGAAGGGGTAATACCCACGGAGCTTCCCAGGCTACTAATATGAGCCCCCAGCTGAATGCCTAGCCTTTACTAGCTATTAAAATGGGGGACCCCCCCAAAAAAATTGACGTGGGGTCCCCCCTATTTTAATAGCTAGCAAAGGCTAGGCAGACAGCTGGGGGCTGATATTAATAGCCCAGGAAGGGTGCCATGAATATTGGCTCCCTCCCAGGCTAGAAACACCAGCCGTCAGCCGCCCCAGAAATGGCACATCCATAGGATGCGCCAATTCTGGCACTTAGCCTCGCTCTTCCCACTGCCCTGTAGCGGTGGCAGTGGGGTAATAGGGCTGGGGTTGATGTCAGCTTATAATGCCAGCTGACATAAAGCCCAGGTTAGTAATGGAGAGGCGTCTATAAGACACCCCCATTACTAACCCCATAGTCAAAGTTAAAAAAAAACACAAACACCCAGAATAAAGTCCTTTAATTGAAATAAAGACACAATTCTTTATTGTTCTAAATTAAACCATACTTACAATCACGCCCATTCCAGATGAAGCCAACGATCCCCTGCAATAAAAGAAAAATAATAAAGCAACATAATCCTTACCTTCCCATGGTTCCCACGACAGCTTCAGCTCTGCTACATCGAGATGACAGGCTGGACCGCAGCAGAAAGCTGCCATCCAGCCTGTCATCCTGCAGACACTGAGAAGCGCAGGCTTGCTTGCGCTGCTCAGCGTCTCTCTGTGACGGCATCCAGATGAGCCGAGTTCATGTCCAATGAACTCGGTTCACCTCATGCACGTCACTGACAGCGTGGGAAAATTCTCACGCTGAAGCGGTGAGTGCAGGAGAATTCTCCCATGCTGTCAGTGACGTGCATAAGGTGAGCTCATGTCCAATGAACTCAGCTCACCTCCTGCACGTCACTGACAGCGTGGGAGAATTCTCCTGCACTCAGCGCTTCAGCGTGAGAATTCTCCCACGCTGAAGCGCTGAGTGCAGGAGAATTTTCCCACGCTGTCAGTGACGTTCATAAGGTGAGCTCATGTCCAATGAACTCAGCTCACCTCCTGCACGTCACTGACAGCGTGGGAGTATTCTCCTGCACTCAGCGCTTCAATGTGAGAATTCTCCCACGCTGAAGCGCTGAGTGCATGAGAATTTTCCCACGCTGTCAGTGACGTGCATGAGGTGAGCCGAGTTCATTGGACATTAACTCGGCTCATCTGGATGCCCTCACAGAGAGACACTGTGGAGCGCAAGCAAGCCTGCGCTTCTCAGTGTCTGCGGGATGACAGGCTGGATGGCAGCGTTCTGCTGCGGTCCAGCCTGTCATCTCGATGTAGCAGAGCTGAAGCTGTCATGGGAACCATGGAAAGGTAAGGATGATGTTGCTTTATTATTTTTCTTTTATTTCAGGAGATCGTTGGCTTCAGCTGGAATTGGCGTGATGGTAAGTATGGTTTAATTTAGAACAATAAAGAATTGTGTGTTTATTTCAATTAAAGGACTTTTTTCTGGGTGTTGTGTTTTTTTTAAATACTTTACTAGAAATTCATGGTGGTCATGTCTAATATTGGCGTGACCCCATGAATTTCGGGCTTAGGGCCAGCTGATAATGCCAAGCTGGCCCTAACCCCTTTATTACCCAGTGAGCCACCGCATCAGGGCCCTGGATGAGTTGGGTACAGCGCCAGAAGATGGCGCTTCTATGAACGCGCCATTTTCCGGGGTGGCTGCGGACTGCAATTTGCAGCGGGGGTGGCCCAGAAAGCTTGGGCCTCCCTGCGCTGCGGATTCCAGCCCCCAGCTGCCTAGTTGTACCTGGCTGGACACAAAAACAGGGCGAAGCCCCACGTCAATTTTCTTTAAATTATTTCATGAAATAATTAAGAAAAAAAAGGGCTTCCCTATATTGTTGTGTCCGGCCAGGTACAAATAGGCAGCTGGTGGTTGGGGGCAGCCCGTTCCTGCCTGCTGCACCTGACTGGACACAAATATAGTGCGAAGCCCCACGTCAATTTTTTTAAATTATTTCATGAATTTCCTGAAATAATTTAAAAAAATTGAAGTGGGGCTTCGCACTATATTTGTGTCCAGCCAGGTACAGCAGGCAGGAACGGGCTGCCCCCAACCACCAGCTGCCTATTTGTACCTGGCCGGACACAACAATATAGAGAAGGCCTTTTTTTCTTAATTATTTCATGAATTTCATGAAATAATTAAAAAAAATTGAAGTGGGGCTTCGCACTATATTTGTGTCCAGCCAGGTACAGCAGGCAGGAACGGGCTGCCCCCCACCACCAGCTGCCTATTTGTACCTGGCCGGACACAACAATATAGGGAAGCCCTTTTTTTCTTAATTATTTCATGAATTTCATGAAATAATTAAAAAAAATTGAAGTGGGGCTTCGCACTATATTTGTGTCCAGCCAGGTACAGCAGGCAGGAACGGGCTGCCCCCAACCACCAGCTGCCTATTTGTACCTGGCCGGACACAACAATATAGGGAAGGCCTTTTTTTCTTAATTATTTCATGAATTTCATGAAATAATTAAAAAAAAAATACGTGGGGCTTCGCCCTATTTTTGTGTCCAGCCAGGTACAACTAGGCAGCTGGGGGCTGGAATCTGCAGCGCAGGGAGGCCCAAGCTTTCTGGGCCCCCCCCCCCACTGCAAATTGCAGTCCGCAGCCACCCCGGAAAATGGCGCGTTCATAGAAGCGCCATCTTCTGGCGCTGTACCCAACTCATCCAGGGCCCTGGTGCGGTGGCTCACTGGGTAATAAAGGGGTTAGGGCCAGCTTGGTATTATCAGCTGGCCCCAAGCCCAAAATTCATGGGGTCACGCCAGTATTAGACATGACCGCCATGAATTTCTAGTAAAGTATTTAAAAAAAACACAACACCCAGAATAAAGTCCTTTAATTGAAATAAACACACAATTATTTATTGTTCTAAATTAAACCATACTTACCATCACACCCATTCCAGCTGAAGCCAACGATCTCCTGCAATAAAAGAAAAATAATAAACCAACCTCATCCTTACCTTTCCATGGTTCCCACGACAGCTTCAGCTCTGCTACATCGAGATGACTGGCTGGACCGCAGCAGAACGCTGCCATCCAGCCTGTCATCCCGCGGACACTGAGAAGCGCAGGCATGCTTGCGCTCCTCACTGTCTCGCTGTGACGGCATCCAGATGAGCCGAGGTCATGTCCTATGAACTCGGCTCACCTCATGCACGTCACTGACAGCGTGGGAAAATTCTCACGCTGAAGTGCTGAGTGCAGGAGAATTCTCCCACGCTGTCAGTGACGTGCATGAGGTGAGCTCATGTCCAATGAACTCAACTCACCTCATGCACCTCACTGACAGCGTGGGAAAATTCTCCTGCACTCAGCGCTTCAGCGTGAGAATTTTCCCACGCTGTCAGTGACGTGCATGAGGTGAGCCGAGTTCATTGGACATGACCTCGGCTCATCTGGATGCCGTCACAGCGAGACAGTGAGGAGCGCAAGCTTGCCTGCGCTTCTCAGTGTCCGTGGGATGACAGGCTGGATGGCAGCGTTCTGCTGCGGTCCAGCCAGTCATCTCGATGTAGCAGAGCTGGAGCTGTCCTGGGAACCATGGAAAGGTAAGGATGATGTTGGTTTATTATTTTATTTTTATTACAGGAGATCGTTGGCTTCAGCTGGAATGGGCGTGACGGTAAGTATGGTTTAATTTAGAACAATAAAGAATTGTGTGTTTATTTCAATTAAAGGACTTTATTCTGGGTGTTTGTGTTTTTTTTAACTTTGACTATGGGGTTAGTAATGGAGGTGTCTTATAGACGCCTCTCCATTACTAACCTGGCCTTGATGTCAGCTGGCATTATAAGCTGACATCAACCCCAGCCCTATTACCCCACTGCCACCGCTACAGGGCAGTGGGAAGAGCGAGGCTAAGTGCCAGAATTGGCGCATCCTATGGATGCGCCATTTCTGGAGCGGCTGACGGCTGGTGTTTCTAGCCTGGGAGGGGGCCAATATTCATGGCACCCTTCCTGAGCTATTAATATCAGCCCCCAGCTGTCTGCCTAGCCTTTGCTAGCTATTAAAATAGGGGGGACCCCACGTCATTTTTTGGGGGGGGTCCCCCATTTTAATAGCTAGTAAAGGCTAAGTATTCAGCTGGGGGCTGATATTAGTAGCCTGGTAAGCTCCGTGGGTATTACCCCCTTCCGAGGCTTCAAACATCTGCCCCAGCCGTCTGCTTAACCTCCGCTAGAGCCTAAAATTATGGGGGATCCCACGCCAATTTTTATTTTAATAAATCCTTTATTTTAACACTAAATGACAAGTACAGTAACCAACACTGTCACTGTACTTATTATAAATGTGACTGACATGTTTCTATCTATCTAATCTATGCGTGATGCTCTATCTTTCTGTTCTAAATTGTCGGGTACCGCTGCTGAATTGCCGGCCGGCTTTTTTAAATAGACAGTGCATGAAAACACTATTATTTTTTTAAATAAATCCTTTACACTAAATGAAAAGTACAGTAAGCAACACTGTCACTGGACTTATTATATATGTGACTGACATGTTTCTATCTATCTAATCTATATGTGAAGCTCTATTCTTTCTGTTCTAAATTGTCGGGTACAGATGCTGAATTGCCGGCCGGCTTTTTTAAACAGACGGTGCATGAAAACACTAATATTTTTTTTAATAAATCCTTTACACTAAATGACAAGTGCAGTAACCAACACTGTCACTGTACTTCATATGTATGTGACTGACATGTTTCTATCTATCTAATCTATGTGTGATGCTCTATTCCTTCTTGTCTAAATTGTCGGGTACCGGTGTATGCCGCTGCTGAATTTGCCGGCCGGCTTTTTTAAAGAGAGTGTCTTCTGAGCAGTTTGTCAGCTTTTGGACACCTTTGCAGGTGTTTTCTATGTGTTTCTATGTGTTTTTGTTTGCCTGCCATTGGTTTTAACGGTGTTCGACGGTGTTCTAAGGTGTTCGACGAACAGTTCGACGAACAGTTCCTCGAACATCCCGGTGTTCGACGAACCGAACCGAACCCGAACACTACGGGGGTGGCTCAACACTATTTCTTAACACCTGCAACGCTTCAATGAAAGCTGGTGAACAGGTAATACCTGGCATATGTGTCCTGTATATAAAGGACTGAGTACTGGTTATGGTGCTATATAAAGCAGGAAAGTGTCAAGTTAACCCTTGCTTTACTGACCAAAGACGTCACATCTGTTCCAAAAGTGACACGAGACCAGTGCGGACACACGGAAGATTCCAAAGACGATCCAACGTAAGTCCAGGTGACACTGCACAGATATTAAAGCTACATTTCATCCATGGACTTTGTTTTCTTATCAACTGACACACATGATCTTTCTAATAAAGAGTACAGTTTATGGACTGAACAATAATGAGCACAATTATGGACTGTACAATATCTACATGCTGTAATTTATTTCAAAGGAGTTTTCATCTAAAGACTGTGTTATAAAAGAACCAAGAAGAAGACGAGACGACGACCCGATGACATCAGATGATGACGATTGAACCCGCGATTGCTTCAATTTAGATATAGGGAAGTATAATTATACATATTAAATGAATATTAGTCACGGCTTACCATAACATGAATTCACATCATTATATAACAATAATCCGATATTGATACTATTATTACTATTATTATTATTATGGAAATTTAATGATATTGCCAAGGAAGAAGGAAAGAAAAAATGATTGATGAATGTATCTTCTTTTGAGAATTTTCAGTTAAAGTCCTTTTATTCTCAAAAAGGGGGAAATGTTAAATGGTTAATTACGGAAATTCATTTGGAATGTTAAGCGATAATCATTTTTCTGAGTTCTATGCCTCAGCCATCGTGTCTAGTTGACATGCGCTATTTGTGTGTGTATTTTTGGTTCACTACCATATGTAGAACAGGTGTCCATACGACTGGCTATAAAAGCCCATGGTACAGAAAGGGGGGGCTCTCTTTCTCTGCCCACCCCAAAAGACACAGAGTCTTCATGCTGAGAAGCAGATGACATGTAGGCCTGGACACATGCTGGACAAAGACATGATTTACCAGCCAGGATCCAAGGAAAGATGGGTGAATCTCAACAATTAAACAATTAAGCTAATTATTGACAAATGGACAATTACTTTATAACTAATTATTGTATGTACCTGCTGCAATCTGATTCTTTTTAATGGACAATCCAAGAATAAATAGATGCATTTTTTTATAAGAATATTGTGATATTGATACTTTGAGAAGTCCTCAGTAGAAAAAAATAACACAGGAAGAGTATTATTTTACAGTCTCCCATCCAAGTACTAACCAGGCCTGACCCTGCTTAGCTTCCAAGATCAGATGAGATCGGGTGTGTTCAGGGTGGTGTGGCCGTAGGCAGAGACATGCCTCTCACTTGCTGCTTTTCTACTTTGACGTCTGGCTGCCGGCTGCCCTTTCCAGTGCTCAGCAAGACCAGGTCCTTTTGTGCTTTCCCTTCTCTTCAATTTTTTTGCTGGCTTCCTTAAAAGGTCTTGTAGACACAACGCCTTACTCAGAGCCGCTGAGCTCACTGATCGGCTGCAGCGCTGTAGACGGAACGTCAGCTTCACGGCCAATGCCACAGGCCGGGAGCAGAGGCGAGACTCACCGGTAGACCCGGGTAGGGTGAGTAGAGCGCGGTTAGTTGCTTTCTAATAGCCTGCAGCCGGGGATTAACTTTTAATGAAAGGGAACAATCCCTTTGACTGTCTGCAGCGCGCCACACCTAGGAAGCGCACTCTCACACACAAGCCAGCATGCACACGTGCTCGCACGTGACAACACCCCCTATCTGCCCCTACAACCTCTCCGTCACCATGCGTCAGACTCTCCTGCCTGTTTTATGATTTCAGGGCCCTAGCAGGAATCACCCCCCCTCCCCAATTCCTTCCGCACCTTCCTTGCCTTCCTTGCACTGAGGTTAGCTCTTTGTCAGCCGTCTGGCTTGGTTACACAAGCTTCTTTGCAGAGAAACATGTTACTTCTGCTGGCCCTCGCTAGGCGGCCGGCATCCAAAACCTTCCCTGGGCACCTGCTGAAAGCCTGGCCCCTTCACGGCCCCGGGTGCTTTTAACGCCATCATTTCAACACGGTGAGCTGCGGAGTCAATAAGCACTCCTAGCAGTCGCAAGGAGCTCAGTGTCAGGCCTGCGTGAAGGCGGCGGGGTAGCGTACTTAGCTGCCAACTGGCTCAGAGGCCTTGGGGCTTCCATCATCTAAGTTACTTAAGGTCGGTGTCCGGCAAGGCGCCGTTCAATTCTAGCCGAGCTGGGCAGTAGGTAAAAACGTTATCAAAATGGTCTACAGCACCCGGTGTTCCCAGGAGGTCTCCCATCCAAGTACTGTCCGAGTCCAGCCCTGCTTTGCTTCCAAGATCAGATGAAATCAGGTGTATCCAAGGTGGTATGGCCAGTAGAAGTTGCTCGATTCTTCGCCCGGCCAGCCTTTCTCAGGATCGCTTGGTGGCGAGCAATCTGGCCGTGACGGTGCGGGCTCCGAAGGGTCCATGCAAAGTCTATGCCGTCCCTACAGGTGTGGTTTGTTTAGCAGTGATTCACCCGCCGCATCAGGTGTCTTCAAAAATGGCTCGGCACAGGGTCTCCTGCAGGCTAAACCCTTCATCGCGGTAATGTGACAGAAAGAGCAAGCTGGACCCGTAACTTGGGGGCGGAGCAAGACGTCCAGGGGTGAATGAAGGAAGAGGGTGAGATGGTTGCCAGTGACTTTGAGCTGTTCTTCAGGGAGGAGGGTCGTGTTGCCTGCAAAGGTCTTCTGCTTGGGTTTACCGGTGGTTGCCTCCAGCCACGCGGGAGACGCTGGTCCTGGTGAAATGGAGCCTAGCATTAAAAGTAAATAAGCAACAATGCTGGAGGCCCACGGTGATCAGAAGGATGCTGGTATTTTGCAGAGATGAAATAGCGCAAGAGAGAAAGCAAATGAAAAAAAGAAAAGAGAATGAATGTGTGCACTTATTATTATTATTATTATTTATTATTATAGCGCCATTTATTCCATGGCGCTTTACATGTGATAGGGATATACATAACAAAATCATTTACATAATCTTAACAAAACGAGTCTGCGACTGGTACAGGAGGAGCGAGGACCCTGCCCGCGAGGGCTCACAGTCTACAATGGATGGGTGAGGATACAGTAGGTGAGTGTAGAGCTGGTCGTGCAGTGGTGTTTATTGCAGGTTGTAGGCTTGTCGGAAGAGGTGGGTCTTCAGGTTCCTTTTGAAGGTTTCCACGGTCGGCGAGAGTCTGATATGTTGGGGTAGAGAGTTCCAGAGTAGGGGGGAAGCACGGGAGAAATCTTGTATACGATTGTGGGAGGAGGAGATAAGAGGGGAGTAGAGCAGGAGATCTTGTGAGGATCGGAGGTTGAGTGCAGGTAAGTACCGGGAGACTAGGTCACAGATGTATGGGGGAGACAGGTTGTGGATGGCTTTGTATGCCATGGTTAGAGTTTTGAACAGAATTCTCTGGGCAATGGGGAGCCAGTGAAGGGATTGACAGAGAGGAGAGGCCGGGGAATAGCGGGGGGACAGGTGGATTAGTCGAGCAGCAGAGTTTAGGATAGATTGGAGAGGTGCAAGAGTGTTGGAAGGGACGTCACGGAGCAGGAGGTTGCAGTAGTCGAGGCGGGATATGATGAGGGCATGCACTAGTGTTTTTGCAGAGTCTTTGCTGAGGAATGCACGGATCCGGGAGATGTTTTTGAGTTGGAGTCGGCAGGAGGTGGAAAGGGCTTGGATATGTGGCTTGAAGGAGAGATCAGAGTCCAGGGTTACCCCAAGGCAGCGAGCTTGTGGGACTGGGGAGAGTGAACAGCCATTGACGTTGATGGATAGGTCAGATGGGGGATGTGAATGAGAGGGTGGAAAGATGATGAACTCTGTTTTATCCATGTTGAGTTTTAGAAACCTGTCGGAGAAGAAGGATGAGATGGCGGACAGACATTGTGGGATTCTGGTTAGTAGGGAGGAGATATCGGGTCCAGAGAGGTAGATCTGTGTGTCGTCAGCATAGAGGTGATACTGAAAGCCGTGAGACTCTATGAGCTGTCCCAGGCCGAAGGTGTAGATGGAGAAGAGCAGAGGTCCTAGAACTGAACCTTGGGGGACACCGACAGATAGGGGGAGAGATGAGGAGGTGGTGCGTGAGTGGGAGATGCTGCATGTCCTGTCTGTTAAGTATGAGGAGATCCAAGATAGAGCCAAGTCCGTGATGCCAAGAGATGAGAGAAACTGGAGTAAGAGGGAATGGTCCACTGTGTCAAAGGCAGATGACAGGTCCAGAAGGAGGAGGATGGAGTAGTGTTGCTTGGATTTGGCATTTAGTAGGTCATTGGTGACTTTGGTCAGGGCAGTTTCAGTCGAGTGATGCGGTCGGAAGCCAGATTGTAGACGGTCGAAGAGGGAGCAGGAGGAGAGGTGGGAGGACAGTTCAAGGTGGACATGTTGTTCTAGAAGTTTTGAGGCAAAGGGGAGGAGTCATATGGGGCGGTAGCTGGTCAGAGAGGAAGGGTCAAGGGAGGGCTTTTTGAGGATGGGTGTGATTGCGGCATGTTTGAAACATGAGGGGAAGACTCCGGTTGTTAGTGATAGATTGAAGAGGTGGGTTAGGGTTGGGATGAAGACTGTGGTGAGGTTAGTGATGAGGTGGGATGGGATTGGGTCAAGTTCGCAGGTGGTGAGGTGTGATTTGGAGAGTAAAGAGGAGACTTGACCTTCTGTAATGGTGGAGAAGTGGGGTTTGGAGGAGGAGGGTTGAGTAGATATGAGGAGGGGTTGCGTGGACTTTAGGCCAAAGTTTTGTCTGATGGTGTCAATCTTCTGTTTGAAGAATGAGGCAAAGTCGTCGGCTGAGATGAGAGAAGAGGGAGGAGGTGCTGGGGGACGAAGGAGAGAGTTGAAAGTGTTAAATAGCTGTTTAGGGTTGTGAGATAGGGAGGATATGAGAGATGAGAAGTAGGTTTGTTTTGCTGTAGTGAGTGCGGACTTGAAATTAGTGAGGGATTGCTTGAATGCGATGAAGTGCTCGATGGAGTGAGACCTTTTCCATCTCCGCTCCGCAACCCTGGAGGCCCGGCGCAGTTCTTTGGTAAGTTTAGTGTGCCAGGGTTGCCTGTTGAATGTGCGAGGTGTGGTGTGTGTGAGAGGGGCGATCGAGTCTAGAGCTGCAGCTATTGTGGTGTTTTATGAAGCAGCAGCAACGTCTGCATCGTGTAAGGAATTTATGTCTGTGAGAGGAAGGAGGGATTCAGAGAGAGAGTGTAGGTCAAAGTGTTTGAGATTTCTGCGAGGGTGTGTGAGTTTGTGGAGTGGGGATTGTGCACCCGGAGAGGAGAGGGTAGAGAATGTGAGGAGGTTATGGTCAGAGAGAGGGAGTGGTGAGTTAGAGAGGTTAGATAGGGAACAGAGGCGGGTGAAGATGAGGTCCAGTGTGTGGCCATCTTTGTGGGTGGGTGTGGAAGACCATTGAGTGAGTCCAAAGGAGGAAGTGAGGGATAGGAGCTTAGAGACAGACGAGTGGGGAGTGTCAATGGGGATGTTGAAGTCACCCATTATGATAGTGGGGATGTCAGTGGAAAGGAAGTGAAGCAGCCAGGTAGTGAAATGGTCTAAGAAGGTGGTGGCTTGCCCTGGGGGTCGGTAAACGACGGCCAGTTGGAGGTTGGAGGGGGAATAGATGCGCACACAGTGCACCTCAAAAGAGGGGAGTGTAACGGAGGGTGGCAGTGGGATTTTGGTGAAAGCGCAGAGTTCTGATAGGAGGAAACCTACGCCTCCACCATGTTTGCCATTGGGGCGGGGGGTGTGGGAAAGGTGGAATACGCCATATGAAAGGGCAGCTGGGGAGGCTGTGTCAGAGGGGGTGAGCCAGGTTTCGGTGATGGCGAGGAAGGAGAGTTTGTTTGTAATGAAAAGATCGTGGATGAAGGAAAGTTTGTTGCAGACAGAGCGAGCGTTCCAGAGAGCTCCTGTTAGTATAGCTGAGGAGGTGGGTATTAGTTGGATGGGTATGAGGTTAGAAGGGTTGCGACAGTTTGAGGAAGATCGTGGATAGGAGGTAGAAGTGACTGTGGGGATATGGCGAGGAGGACCAGGATTTGGAGAGATATCTCCAGCAGTGAGGAGGAGCAGAGAAAGTGTTAGCAGGTGGGAGGAAGAGAGAGCATGAGGTGGCTGTCTGTGTTTGGAGATCCAGGATTGAATGTTGAGGAATAATTTGGAGGAGGAGGTGCGATGAATGGGGAGAATAGAGGGAGAGATGAAGAGTTTCTTACTTGGTGTAGGGATTTGAGGGGTTATTAGAAAGTGGAGGACTATAGAGGAAAAAGTGAGAGCTAACAGAAACATAGTTAGTAGAGAGTAAGTGGTCAAAGTGTTTGTTACCTGACTCCTGCCCTGACTAACGGCCTCTGAAAGAGAATGGAAAAAAGGCATAGAAGAGAGTGCCCCCTGCTGGTGGAAGGAAGGAAAAAGCAAAAGCCTACAGCACCTGGTATTCCCAGGCAGTCTCCCATCCAAGCACTAACCAGGCCCAACCATGCTTAGCTTCCAAGATCAGACAAGATCAGGCGTGTTCAGGGTGGTTTGGCCATAGGCACAGACAAGCCTCTCACTTGCTGCTCTTCTACTTTGAAGTCTGGCTGCGGGCTGCCCTTTCCAGTGCTCAGCAAGACCAGGTCCTTTTGTGCTTTCCCTTCTCTTCAATTTTTTTGCTGGCTTCCTTAAAAGGTCTTGTAGACACAACGCCCCACTCAGAGCCGCTGAGCTCACTGATCGGCTGCAGCGCTGTCGACGAAACGTCAGCTTCACGGCCAATGCCACAGGCCGGGAGCAGAGGCGAGACTCACCGGTAGACCCGGGTAGGGTGAGTAGAGCGCGGTTAGTTGCTTTCTAATAGGCTGCAGCCGGGGATTAACTTTTAATGAAAGGGAACAATCCCTTTGACTGTCTGCAGCGCGCCACACCTAGGAAGCGCACTCTCACACACAAGCCAGCATGCACACGTGCTCGCACGTGACAACACCCCCTATCTGCCTCTAAAACCTCTCCGTCACCATGCGTCAGACTCTCCTGCCTGTTTTATGATTTCAGGGCCCTAGCAGGAATCACCCCCCCCCTCCACAATTCCTTCCTTGCCTTCATAGAATCATAGAATCTTAGAATCATAGAATGGTAGAGTTGGAAGGGACCTCCTGGGTCATCTGGTCCAACCCCCTGCTCAAAGCAGGATTCACTAGATCATCTCAGACAGATGTCTGTCCAGCCTCTGTTTGAAGACGTCCATTGAAGGGGAACTCACCACCTCTCGTGGCAGCCTGTTCCACTCATTAATCACACTAACTGTCAAAAAGTTTTTTCTAATATCTAATCTGTGTCTCCTCCCATTTAGTTTCATCCCATTGCTTCTAGTCTTTCCTTGTGCAAATAAGAATAAAGATCATCCTTCTACAATGTGACAGCCCTTGACATATTTGTAGACAGCTATTAAGTCTCCTCTCAGTCTTCTTTTTTGCAAGCTAAACATTCCCAAATCCTGCAACCGTTCCTCATAGGACATGGTTTGCAGACCAGTCACCATTCTGGTCGCTCTTCTCTGAACTTGCTCCAGTTTGTCTATGTCTTTTTTAAAATGTGGTGCCCAAAACTGTACACAGTATTCCAGATGAGGTCTGACCAAAGAGGAGTAAAGACCGATAATGACTTCACGTGATCTAGACTGTATGCTTCTGTTAATACATCCCAGAATTGTATTTCCCTTTTTTGCTGCTGCATCACACTGTTGACTCATGTTCAGTCTATGATCTATTAGTATACCTAAGTCTTTTTCACATGTACTGTTGCTTAGCTCTATTCCTCCCATTCTGTATATGCTTTTTTCATTTTTATTGCCCAGATGTAGTACTTTGCATTTTTCCCTGTTAAAAACCATTCTGTTGGTTGCTGCCCACTGCTCCAGTTTATTTAGGTCTTTTTGAATCCTCTCTCTCTCTTCTCTAGTATTAGCTATCCCTCCTAGCTTTGTGTCATCAGCAAATTTAATCAGTTTACCCTCAATTCCTTCATCTAAATCACTGATAAAGATGTTGAACAATACAGGTCCCAGGACGGAGCCCTGTGGTACCCCACTTGAGACATTCATCCAGCTGGATGTGAAGCCATTTACAACCACCCTTTGAGTCCGATCACTAAGCCAGTTATGAATCCACCTAACAGTTGCCTGGTCCATTGCATACTTGGTCATTTTTTCAATAAGGATGGTGTGAGATACTTTGTCAAATGCTTTGCTGAAGTCAAGATATACTATATCTACAGCATTTCCCTGATCCACCCAGTCAGTGATTCTGTCATAGAAGGAAATTAAGTTAGTCTGACATGACTTGTTAGTTACAAACCCATGCTGACTCTGGTTAATCACTTCATTCTTATCCATGTACTTACATACATGTTGTTTAATAATTTGTTCAAAGATCTTTCCTGGTATAGAACTCAGACTCACCGGCCTAAAGTTCCCTGGGTCCACCTTCTTCCCCTTTTTGAAGATAGGAACAACATTTGCTCTTCTCCAGTCTTCTGGGAATTCTCCTGTTCTCCAAGAATTTTCAAAGATTATGGAGAGTGGTTTTAAAATTTCTTCTACGATCTCCTTCAGTACTCTGGGGTGTAATTCATCTGGACCTGGAGACTTGAACTCATTTATGTTAGCTAAATATTCCCTCACAATCTTTCTGTTTACAGATAACTTGGATTCCTCTATTCCTTTAAAAGGACAGTGAAGATCAGTTGATGTTACATTTTCTTTCTGAGAGAAAACAGATGCAAAATAGGAATTAAAAAGTTCGGCCTTCTCAACATCCTCTCTTACCATTTCTCCATTTTCATCCTGTAAAAATCCTATAGCATCTTTGACTTTTCTTTTACTTTTGACATACCCCCAAAATCCTTTTTTATTGCTTTTGACATCTCTTGCAAGCCTTAATTCATTGTCAGCTTTAGCTAACCTGATACGTGCCCTGCAGGATCTGCAGACTGCATTATAATCTTCTTTAGATATGCCTCCCTCTTTCCATTTAATAAACATTTCTTTCTTTCTTTTTAGCATGTGTTTAAGTTCTGTGTTCATTCATCCTGGTTTCCTTAAATGCTTCCCATTCTTCCTACTTTTCGGGATTGTTAACGATTGTGCTTTGAGAATCTCATTTTTAAAAATTTCGCATCCTTCCTGGACATTTTTGTCCTTAAGGACATCCAGCCATTGGATCCTTCCTATTCTCTTTCTGAGTCTCTTAAAATCTGCCTTTCTAAAATCTAACCTTGAAGTTTGAGTCTTCACATGTCTTCATCCTCTAGTTATCCAAAATTCTATAATAGCATGATCGCTGCCTCCTAGGGTCCCAGCCACCTTTACCTCCTCAACCATTTCCTCCCTGTTTATAAGGATTAGATCCAAAGTAGCAGATCCCCTTGTTTTCTCCCCTACCTTTTAGAAGATAAAGTTGTCAGCAAGAGAGGATAAGGATAACCTTCCTTGCACTGAGGTTAGCTCTTTGTCAGTCGTCTGGCTTGGTTACACAAGCTTTTTTGCAGAGAAACATGTTACTTCTGCTGGCCCTCGCTAGGCGCCCGGCATTCAAAACCTTCCCTGGGCACCTGCTGAAAGCCTGGCCCCTTCACGGCCCCGGGTGCTTTAATGCCATCATTTCCACACAGCAAGCTGCGGAGTCAATAAGCACTCCTAGCCGTGACAAGGAGCTCGGTGTCAGGCCTGCGTGAAGGCGGCGGGGTAGCGTACTTAGCTGCCAACTGGCTCAGGGGCCTTGGGGCTTCCATCATCTAAGTTACTTAAGGTCAGTGTCCGGCAAGGCGCCGTTCCATGCTAGCCGAGCTGGGCAGTAGGGCAAAACGTCATCAAAATGGTCTACAGCACCCGGTGTTCCCAGGAGGTCTCCCATCCAAGTACTGTCTGAGCCCAGCCCTGCATTGCTTCCGAGATCAGACGAGATCGGGCGTATCCAAGCTGGTATGGCCAGTAGATGCTGCTCGATCCATCGCCCGGCCAGCCTTTCTCAGGATCGCTTGGTGGCGAGAAATCTGGCCGTGACGGGGCGGGCTCCGAAGGGTCCATGCAAAGGCTGTGCCGTCCCTACAGGTGTGGTTTGTTTAGCAGTGATTCACCCACCGCATCAGGTGTCTTCAAAAATGTCTCAGCGCAGGGTCTCCTGCAGGCTAAACCCTTCATCGCGGTAATGTGACAGAAAGAGCAAGCTGGACCCGTAACTTGGGGGCGGAGCGAGACGTCCAGGGGTGAATGAAGGAAGAGGGTGAGATGGTTGCCAGTGACTTTGAGCTGCTCTTCAGGGTGGAGGGTCGTGTTGCCTGTAAAGGTCTTCTGCTTGGGGTTACCGGTGGTTGCCTCCAGCCATGCGGGAGACGCTGGTCCTAGTATTAAAATTAAAGAAGCAACAATGCTGGAGGCCCACGGTGATCAGAAGGATGCTGGTATTTTGCAGAGATGAAATAGCGCAAGAGAGAAAGCAAATGAAAAAAAGAAAAGAGAATGAATGTGTGCACTTGTGAAAGGGAATGGAAAAAAGGCATAGAAGAGAGTGCCCCCTGCTGGTAGAAGGAAGGAAAAAGCAAAAGCCTACAGCACCTGGTATTCCCAGGCGGTCTCCTATCCAAGTACAAACCAGGCCCGACCATGCTTAGCTTCTGAGATCAGGCGTGTTCAGGGTGGTGTGCCGTAGGCAGAGACTAGCCTCTCACTTGCTGGTTTTCTACATTGACGTCTGGTTGCCGGCTGACCTTTCCAGTGCTCATCAAGATCAGGTCCTTTTGTGCTTTCCCTTCTCTTCAATTTTCTTGCTGGCTTCCTTAAAAGGTCTTGTAAACACAACGCCCCACTCAGAGCCGTTGAGCTCACTGATCGGCTGCAGCGCTGTCGACGAAACGTCAGCTTCACGGCCAATGCCACAGGCCGGGTGCAGACGCGAGACTCACCGGTAGACCCGGGTAGGGTGAGTAGAGCGCGGTTAGTTGCTTTCTAATAGGCTGCAGCCGGGGATTAACTTTTAATGAAAGGGAACAATCCCTTTGACTGTCTGCAGCGCGCCACACCTAGGAAGCGCACTCTCACACACAAGCCAGGATGCACACGTGCTCGCACGTGACAACACCCCCTATCTGCCTCTACAACCTCTCCATCACTATGAGTCAGACTCTCCTGCCTGTTTTATGATTTCAGGGCCCTAGCAGGAATCACCACCCCCTCCCCAATTACTTCCGCACCTTCCTTGCCTTCCTTGCACTGAGGTTAGCTCTTTGTCAGCCGTCTGGCTTGGTTACACAAGCTTCTTTGCAGAGAAACATGTTACTTCTGCTGGCCCTCGCTAGGCGGCCGGCATCCAAAACCTTCCCTGGGCACCTGCTGAAAGCCTGGCCCCTTCACGGCCCCGGGTGCTTTTAATGCTTTCATTTCCACACGGCGAGCTGCGGAGTCAATAAGCACTCCTAGCCGTGACAAGGAGCTCGGTGTCAGGCCTGCGTGAAGACGGCGGGCTAGCGTACTTAGCTGCCAACTGGCTCAGAGGCCTTGGGGCTTCCATCATCTAAGTTACTTAAGGTCGGTGTCCGGCAAGGCGCCCTTCCATGCTAGCCGAGCTGGGCAGTAGGGCAAAACGTCATCAAAATGGTCTACAGCACCCGGTGTTCCCAGGAGGTATCCCATCCAAGTACTGTCCGAGCCCTGCCCTGCTTTGCTTCCGAGAACAGACGAGATCAGGCGTATCCAAGGTGGTATGCCCAGTAGACGCTGCTCGATTCATCGCCCGGCCAGCCTTTCTCAGGATCGCTTGGTGGCGAGCAATCTGGCAATGACGGGGCGGGCTCCGAAGGGTCCATGCAAAGGCTGTGCCGTCCCTACAGGTGTGGTTTGTTTAGCAGTGATTCACCCGCCGCATCAGGTGTCTTCAAAAATGTCTCGGCGCAGGGACTCCTGCAGGCTAAACCCTTCATCGCGGTAATGTGACAGAAAGAGCAAGCTGGACCCGTAACTTGGGGGCGGAGCGAGACATCCAGGGGTGAATGAAGGAAGAGGGTGAGATGGTTGCCAGTGACTTTGAGCTGATATTCAGGGTTGACTGTCGTGTTGCCTGCAAAGGTCTTCTGCTTGGGGTTACCGGTGGTTGCCTCCAGCCACGCGGAAGACGCTGTTCCTGGTGAAAAGGAGCCTAGTATTAAAAGTAAAGAAGCAACAATGCTGGAGGCCCACGGTGATCAGAAGGATGCTGGTATTTTGCAGAGATGAAATAGCGCAAGAGTGAAAGCAAATGAAAAAAAGAAAAGAGAATGAATGTGTGCACTTGTGAAAGGGAATGGAAAAAAGGCATAGAAGACAGTGCCCCCTGCTGGTGGAAGGAAGGAAAAAGCAAAAGCCTACAGCACCTGGCATTCCCAGGCGGTCTCTGTTAAATGGTTAATTATGGAAATTCATTTGGAATGTTAATCGATAATCATTTTTCTGAGTTCTATGCCTCAGCCATCGTGTCTAGTTGACATGCGCTATTTGTGTGTGTATTTTTGGTTCACTACCATATGTAGAACAGGTGTCCATACGACTGGCTATAAAAGCCCATGGTACAGAAAAGGGGGGCTCTCTTGCTTTGCCCACCCCACAAGACACAGAATCTTCATGCTGAGAAGCAGATGACATGTAGGCCTGGACACATGCTGGACAAAGACATGATTTACCAGCCAGGATCCAAGGAAAGATGGGTGAATCTCAACAATTAAGCTAATTATGGACAAATGGACAATTACTTTATAACTAATTATTGTATGTACCTGCTGCAATCTGATTCTTTTTAATGGACAATCCAAGAATAAATAGATACATTTTTTTATAAGAATATCGTGATATTGATACTTTGAGAAGTCCTCAGTAGAAAAAAATAATACAGGAAGAGTATTATTTTACAATGGTGAGCCAGCCAGTCCTGTTTTTTTGTTTTTTAAATTAAGTAAGTGAATTTCTTCCGTGAACAAGGGGGGAGTCCTGACGAGCTGAACAGCTGTTGTTCACGTGTCAGTAAATTCACTAGTTTGTCAAGAGAAGCAGAAAGGACCTACAGACTGAGGAAAGACAGGAAGCAGAGGTACTAACAAGTAACAGAATCACACAGGAAAAGAATCAGACGAACTGAAGACAGGACGTGCTGATAAAGAGAAGCCAAGGAATCTTAAGGTAAGCAAAATATGGATATAATTTCTTCTTTTGCTAAACAAAGTAATATTAATTTCAAACGTAATGCAGGAGATGACATAGAAGTTTTGTGGCTCAGTTTATACAAAGAATGTGAATTGCAGAATTTACAGTTAACTTCTAAATTGGTAAATAGAGACAAACAGAAATTGAGAAATATTCTACATTTGGTAGATTTTTTTCATAGTCTTGTGTTAGAGATTTCTAAGCAGGAAAATAGTGTAGAAGTGTCAGACAGTGATACTGATTCTGACTGTAATGTGGAAAATGAACAAGAAGTAAGACACGTGTTTGTAACTGAAGGTGACCTTGCGTCTGACCAAGAGACGGACATACAGAAACCTGACATGGGAGGAGACATGACTGACATACGAGAAACCGACATACTAGGTGATGTGGGAGGAGACGTGAGTGACGTAGGAGGAACGGACGTACAAGAGCCACTAAAAATATCAGAGAATTCTGGAATTACCCAGGCTCAACTCCAAATTAAAATGAGGAAAAATTTGCTGAAATTATACAAAATCATGCCAAAATATGATGTCAAAATCCATGCCTGTAGAAATTCAGAGACATTTGAGAGCTTCTCTGATAAGTTTGATTTATCCAATGAGGAGAGGAATCAATTATTTTAAATATGGATTCCTGTGACATTGTCCAGACGTTTACATTTAATGCCCTGTGAAAATGACTCTCCTAATGGATGGGAAAATGATTCGGACAGATCAAGATATTTGATTTATTGTGTCACAATGGATTTTCCCAACATAGAAGATCTGCAGAAACTAAGGATTGGTAGGAAGGAATGTACATATACATTCATGTCCATATTTGAATGGTTGTACAAAGCTCTCATCAAAAATGGAAAAGTACAACATATGATAACAACTTTTGTACAAAAATTCAAATTCCTAAATTCAGTTTCCCAAGTTATGGCATCACAAAAAAATTCATTATTTGAATGTGCGCAGATGCTGGATTTTGTTAGAAAACATGAGAATCGTGAAAAGAAAATAAATCAAGCTAAATTTATAAAACCAGGAAAGGTAAAATCTTACCAAAAGCCAATATCAAACTCTCCTAGACTGAGTCATCCCCATAGTGAACTCTATCAAATACGCAGAAGATTTCATATATGTTATAAGCCATATCAGCCAGTGCAAAGATCCATCTCTCCACAGAATGAGTTAATTCTCAGTCAGAACTGTGATTCTCTAAAAAGGAAAATGGCTGAAACTGATGGACAGAGACAGGTGAGATGACCAACTCACAGTGACGTCATGGAATGTGGACAGAAGAACAGGCAGTTCTCTGAGGTTTTGAAGGATATAAAACTGTGTTTCCTAAATAGGGCTTTCCTGGAGATATTTGAGAGAGACAGAAGATTTGGTTTAGGGAGTGGCTAAGGAAAAACTGTAATTATAATGTTGTATCAAAATGTAATACAATGTCTCAATATTTATTTATAATCTTATACAGTAAAATTGTAGTTACATAGTTTCTAATAGTTCATATATATATATATATATATATATATATATATATACACTTGTCTAAGTAGAGATTGCGTATAATTGTATTTATATATACGTTTATAAAATATATATATATATTAATTAATAAATTAGAACTTCATATATATAAATTTAAGTAGCAATATTTTGAATTACATTAGAACCAACCAATATATGTATAAGATATTTAAATAATTCTGTTTCTGTATGAATTTGATATTTAATTTTATTTTCTTATATTTCCTTAGAGTTTTCATTCCAAAGCAGGATTTGATCAAAGAACTCTAAAATGGATTTATTTCTTTATTCACACAGGAAGTGAAAAAATTGCATGATTTTATGTGTATAACATTTTAAAATAATAACAATATATCTAGTTGAACTATAATATATATGTAATACTTATTAATTCTTTTGTGTTGCTAATATTTTCTGTGCATGAAGTGTTCGTGCAAATTAAAGTAGCTTTACAGCATGACGTTTGACAGCTGCGGCCTTTGAACTTTGAGCTAATAGTATAGGATCCCATTCATTCTATTTTCAACTGATGTAACTTAAGACCGGGCAGCCAGTGAAAAAAGAATCTAAGACAAGATTTTTTTCAAGTGTCTGAAATTCCAGTGACTTACTCTCATATTATATAATATGTACTTGGGGAATATTCAAAGAAATATAAAGATATTCAATTGATATGGCAATGCGCATTAATAAATTGGGATACAACAATTTTGGGTTAAATATATATATATATATATATATCTAAAACTTTATATGTGGAATGTTTGAGTTGAACAGATCTGTGAATGTCAGAGTGAAGGTGACAGATGAGTAAATCAGCAGCTGCTAAGTGTGATTGATGTGACAGAGGCCTCGTATGTTTGTATGTTTAAAAAAAAAAAATGTTTCTTTATGTTAAGGTACAAAAATATATTTAATTCTGAGGAAATTATAATACATAATTAGGTATTATCTACATATATATATTTCTATATTTCTTTAATAATTATTATTTCTTGATTTAACTAATAGTGGATAAGGGCAACCACACATCAAAATGGTTTACAAAGCAAATTTATATTTAGAATAATTTTCCACATGATAATATTCTTGAATAACTATAATATTATTTTTAATGGTTACCTAAATAGGTACACACCTCTCTTTAGTCACATCTATGCTACTCATCAATATGAAATTTATGCACAATATTTCTAGAAGAATAATTATTTTTAATTGGGTTCTGATATATACATAAATTTTATAAAATAATATTTTTGGTATTAAGGGGGAAAATGTGTTTTTGATCCTGATTACATAATCACTTTTGATCAATACTTATTTTACACACATTTAATAAAGAAGAAATAATAAGGTACTATGGTATAATTAAGAAGGGTATTACATGGAAAGTTGCATAATTTAATATTTTTTGGTGGTACAAGGTTATGACAAATATGAAATCATCCAGATAATGGAGATATAAGGGTATTTTTTATGGAGAATATAATTACTCTGCATTTGTCATTAAAATTTAAAGGCCTTATTTTTATTTTTATTCTTATTTTTACTCTTAATTTTATTTTTCATTTTTAAAATTTTATTCTTACTTTATGCTTCTTATTTTTCTATTTTTTAATTTTTTAATTCTCATTTGATTTTATTTCAGTTCAATATCTCAATTGAGAAAACACATTAATATTTAATAAAGTAATGTCTAATACAAGAGTATTTCTTCATTAAATATATATTGCTAAGGAAAAAAATGTTTACATTTTCTGAGTAAACACAACAATTCATTCATTCATTTATTCATTCATTCATTCATTCATACATTCATATATTTATTCATTTTGGTTCAGGAGTATACATTCTTTGATATTATTGGTTTAATAAAGATATAAAAACTTGTTTTTTCAAAATACACTGACACCTATGGGTTGGAAAAGGTAATTACACCTACGACATAAAAATGTTCTATCATATGGAGAACTTGATTGATAATGAATTATTATCTATTATTGTTTATTATTCCAAACATAATTTGTTTTAATATTTTGATAATAATTAGATGGATATTACTGATTGCTATGGTACGCTGTGATATTATAGGTTAGGAAAAACTGCCAGATTTGGTATCAGATTAGGGAATGAAGACTTCAATCAAGACATCGCAATTATGAATTCTATCTTAATAAAGACTTTTAATTTTTATAAATCAAAGAGATTCTCAAAAGTTACAAGAAGAAGCAACTGATATCCGGACGTCTCAGAAGGTAACAGGTGTGAATGCTGAGTGTTATAATAGACTGTGTCCATTACATACAATACAATTCACACCACTGATCACCAGGACGGCAGAGGACGATGATCCTATATGTACTGTGTTGTGTTCAAGTTTCATCACGTTCCAGTGGTTTCTTATCACCTGCAACGCTTCAATGAAAGCTGGTGAACAGGTAATACCTGGCATATGT
>NW_027362764.1:673636184-673773684 GCF_046119375.1 Phyllobates terribilis | reverse complement strand
CACGGAGCGAAGTGCTTTTTTTCACACAAGCAAGGGCATGTGTCATTGGCAGTGTATGTCACATGTCCTTGCCCTATAAGACCAAGCCATTTTCCCCGTCGCCACCATTTTCTCACTGCTGCAGCTGCGTGTTAGACGGCACCGCTGTTGCTGTGTGCGCTATACCTTGTTAATTTCAAGCCAATTTTCGCACAAATATACAGATAGCTTGGGAGTAGGGAATAGTTGTGATTGCAGTCCTTTTAAGGACTAGGTTACAGCATTTCCTACGACTTTTATCAGGCAGGTCTGTGCTCTTAAATAGATAGGTTGTGGGAGTAAAGACTAATTGTAATTGGAGTCCTTTTCAGGACTAGGTTACATCAGTTCCTATCAGTTTTTGCCAGGCAGGTCTGTGCCAGTGCTGTGCAAGTTTTTTTCACAGCATTTGGCTGAATCTAGCAAAGCTAATCCTTTTTGGCCTATTGCAGAGTGTGTTAGTCAGTGGAGTAGCCTATCTGTGTTGCAAGATATACCACCTGTGTATAGAATACCAATTTTTTTACTGCACCTAGTGAAGTAAAATCTTTTGGGCATCTAATCTTTTGGACTATATTCTATTAGTCCATCTATACTGACCTCCATGAGGTTGCAAACTGAATCTAATTTTTTTCTGCATCTAGCTCTGAAAAAATATTTGGCCTTCTAGCAGTGTGTGGGACTTGTTCTATTAGTCCACCTATACTGACCTCCATCAGGTTGCAAACTGAATATATCTTTTTCTGCATCTACCTCTGAAAAAATATTGGGCTTCTAGCTGTGTGTGGGACTTGTTGTATTAGTCCATCTTTACTGACCTCCATCAGGTTGCAAACTGAATATATTTTTTTCTGCATCTACCTCTGAAAAAATATTGGGCTTCTAGCTGTGTGTGGGTCTTGTTCTATTAATCCATCTATACTGACCTCCATCAGGTTGCAAACTGAATATAATTTTTTTCTGCATCTAGCTCTGAAAAAATATTTGGCCTTCTAGTAGTGTGTCGGACTTTCTCTATTAGTCCATCTATACTGACCTCCATCAGGTTGCAAATTAAAAATAATTTTTATCTGCATCTACAGTACCTCTGAAAAAATATTTGGGCTTCTAGCTGTGTGTGGGACTTGTTGTATAAGTCCATCTATACTGACCTCCATTAGGTTGCAAACTGAATATAATTTTTTTCTGCATCTAGCTCAGAAAAAATATTTGGCCTTCTAGTAGTGTGTGGGACTTTCTCTGTTAGTCCATCTATACTGACCTCCATCAGGTTGCAAAACTGAATATATTTTTTTCTGCATCTAGCTCTGAAAAAATATTGGGCTTCTAGCTGTGTGTGGGTCTTGTTCTATTAATCCATCTATACTGACCTCCATCAGGTTGCAAACTGAATATAATTTTTTTCTGCATCTAGCTCTGAAAAAATATTTGGCCTTCTACTAGTGTGTCGGACTTTCTCTATTAGTCCATCTATACTGACCTCCATCAGGTTGCAAATTAAAAATAATTTTTATCTGCATCTACAGTACCTCTGAAAAAATATTTGGGCTTCCAGCTGTGTGTGGGACTTGTTGTATTAGTCCATCTATACTGACCTCCATCAGGTTGCAAACTGAATATATTTTTTTCTGCATCTACAGTACCTCTGAAAAAATATTGGACTTCTAGCTGTGTGTGGGACTTGTTGTATTAGTCCATCTATACTGACCTCCATCAGGTTGCAAACTGAATATATTTTTTTCTGCATCTACCTCTGAAAAAATATTGGGCTTCTAGCTGTGTGTGGGACTTGTTGTATTAGTCCATCTATACTGACCTCCATCAGGTTGCAAATTTAATATAATTTTTTTCTGCATCTAACCCAGCCAATAGTTTTGGCCTAATACCACAGTTTGGCCACTCAGCTCTGCTCGGTTACCATCTATTGTTTTTTTGTGCAAACAACTCCAGAGTTGTGAATTAGTTAACCACCAAAATGAGTGGAAAAAGGCCTGCTGCTGGTGGAAAGGGGAATAGGCGTGTTGGGAAGGGGAAAAAAGGTTGTGTCCGTGGGGTAGGTGTTAAAGCAACAGTAACATCTGCAGAAGAAAGACCATCTTCCAGCCAAACTAAAATGTCTACTTCTTTTAGCGGACAATGTGATAAGAACCCTTTCTTACGGCCACGCCAATCGCTACAAATTCCAGATGAGGCACAAAAACAGCAGGTGCTTCAACGGATATCAAGTGCTCCTTTAAGTGGGCTCTCCTCCACATCAACTTCAACATCACAAATACTCCAGTCCTCAAAGGTGTCACCCAAATCGCACTTGCTTCCTCACAGCTCCCAAATCTCCAGCTGCCTGTCTGAGTATGAGGTAGAACAGATGGTTGAGTCTGCAGAGCTGTTTACTCATACTATAGCCTGGGAATCAGAGGTCGACTCCAGCGCTTCTGTGAATCCAGACGAGGAAATGATCTGCACTGATGCCCAGAATCTTTATGAGTCGGATCCAGGACCAGACGCAGAAGGTTCTGACCATAATGTAGACCCTCATTCCCAAACTGTAACTCCTGTTGGTGGAGACAATGAGGAAGACGATGATAAGACTCAAATACCTGATTGGAGCGACAACTTTAGTTTTTTGTCAGGGCAGGAACAGGTTGGCTCTGAGGACGACGGGTGTGATAACGCACAGGGTGATGATGATGAGGTTGGAGATCCCACTTACTGTCAACCCACAGTCAGCCAAGAGATGAGGTCAGCAGAGGAGGTGGAGGAAGATGCTAGTGACGACGAGGTCAGGTTGCGCCTTCCTGGACAGAGACGTAGTACTGGAAGCACGTCAACAACTGCATCCTCAAACACAACTCTGCCTCTCACCACAAGTCGTGGTGGCTCTTCAGGTCGCATGGGTGCTAAGCCTTGCATAGCCTGGGCATTTTTTCAGATCGATAAAGATGACCCAACTCGTGTTATCTGTAACATTTGTCAGCAAAAGCTAAGTAGAGGCCAAAAAATACATAGTTTGAGTACTTCATGCATGAACCGGCACATGGACATGAAGCATAAGTTGCAGTGGGAAGCTCAGTGTGCTACAATGCGGCCTAGCCGGCCGGGCCAACCAACGTCTGCCATATCTTGTGCATCCGCGGCCTCTTCATCCTCTGTGACTGGGGGGACAGCAGTCACACCTGTTTTGGGGCGCAGACCTGCCACCTCTTTACCCGCAACAGCCAGCGTGATTGGCAGGTCATCATTTTCTTTGGAGGTGGGAACACCAGCTGGTGTTGAGCGCTGTCCGACATCGATAGCACCACCTTTGGATCAAGGCAACCTAACATGTCCGCCTGCATCTTCCTCACAGACCGGCAGTTTGCCGGGGACACCCTTATCAACCCCGTCTAAGCACAATAGCCAGCCCTCGGTCCCTCAGATGTGGACAAGTAAAAGACCATTTCCTCCTAGCCATGAGAAAGCTAAGAGGTTGAATTTCACCATCTGCAAGCTCTTGGCTACAGAAATGCTGCCTTTCCGCCTGGTGGACACAGAGGATTTTCGAGACCTTATGTCCGTCGCAGTGCCCCAGTACCAGATGCCCAGTCGGCACTACTTCTCAAAGAAAGGTGTGCCTGCGCTCCACCAGCATGTCGCACACAACATCACCGCTTCTTTGAGAAACTCTGTGTGTGACAGGGTGCATTTCACCACAGACACTTGGACGAGTAGGCATGGACAGGGGCGTTACATGTCGCTGACTGGGCACTGGGTAACTATGGTGACAGCAGGACAAGGGGCTGCTCTCCAAGTCTTGCCGTCCCCACGAGTTGTGCGTCAATAGTCTTTATGTCAAAGTTCCTCCACTGCTTCTGCCTCCTCAACCTCCTCTCTGTCTTCCACCTGCACCCAAAGCCTGTCTGGTCATGCCACAAGCTTTCTAACTGCGCAGAAGGGATCCTGCACACCTCCTTACTATGCTGGCAGTAGGGCTCAACGTCATCAGGCGGTTTTTACATTGAAATGTCTGGGAAATGTGAGTCACACAGCTGAGGACTTGTGGTCAGCTCTGGAGAACCAATTTCATGAATGGTTGTCTACACTGGACCTGAAACCAGGGAAGGCCGTGTGCGACAATGCTGCAAACCTGGGTGCGGCCCTTCGCCGGGGCAATGTCACACACGTGCCTTGTATGGCTCACGTGTTGAACCTGGTTGTCCAGCAATTTTTAGCCCACTATCCCAGACTAGATGGCCTTCTGCAGAGGGCACGGTCGCTGTGTGCTCACTTCCGCCGTTCGCATCCCGCAGCTCAGCGACTTACATCTCTACAGAAGTCGTTGGGCCTGCCACTTCACCGGCTAAAATGCGATGTGCCTACCCGGTGGAATTCAACTCTGCACATGTTGCAGCGACTGTGGCAGCACCGACAAGCCCTGGTGCAATACGTTCTGACGTATAGCCTGGGCCAACGAGATTCAGAGGTGGGGCAAATCACGCTGGAGGAGTGGTCTCAGATCAGGGACCTATGCACCCTTCTGCACAGTTTTGAAATGGCGACGAAGATGTTTAGTGCTGACGATGCCATTATCAGCATGACTATTCCGGTGATTTACATGCTGGAGCACATGTTAAACAGAATTCGGAGTCAGGTGGTGGCACAAGAGGAGGTGGAGGAAGTAGAGGAGGAGGAGTTGTATGCGGAAGGGCTAACATCTGCAAGGTCCAGACGGTCGGCAGCACCAAGGCGGCAGGCATGTGAGGGTGGGGGAGATGGTTTTACCAAGGCGCATGGTAGCAGCCAAACTAGTGAGGAAGGTGCAGGAGCCCAGGAAGAAGTGGAGGACGAACTGATGGAAGACTCATCAGATGAGGGAGACCTTGATCACATTTCTGTTGTGCGAGGTTGGGGGGAGAGGACAGAGGAAGGAAGCATGATTGTTACCTCGCCACCAACACAACAGGGACTTGGTGCTCCTGGATGCGCAACACACATGAGTGCCTTCTTGCTGCACTACCTGCAACATGACCCTCGAATTGTGAGAATTAGAAATAATCCTGACTACTGGGTTGCCACACTGTTAGATCCCCGGTACAAAAGTAAATTTGCAGAAATTATTCCTGCCATAGAAAGGGATGCACGCATGTAGGAGTATCAGCAGAGACTGTTGCAGAATCTTACATGTGCTTTTCCACAAAATACCAGTGGTGCACGTAGTGAATCTCACAGTTCCAACTTGCCAACCGTGGGACCGTCAAGTGTTCAGCACTCAAACCGTAACAGAACCACAGTATCTGCTGGTAACATCAATTTTGCGGAATCATTTCACCACTTTTTTAGCCCATCCTTTGCAAGGCCACAGGAGACAAGAAGTCTGACACATAGTCAACGCCTAGAGACGATGGTACAGGAGTATCTCCAAGTAAACATTGAAGCCACGACTGTGTCACTGGACCCTTGCTCTTTTTGGGCTTCCAATCTGGATAAATGGCCGGAGCTAGCCACTTACGCCTTGGAGATCTTGTCATGCCCCGCAGCCAGCGTTCTGTCTGAACGTGTGTTCAGCGCTGCTGGTGGTGTGCTGACAGATAAGCGCACGCGGCTCTCCACTGATAATGTACACAGACTCACGTTCATAAAGATGAACAAATCATGGATCCGAAACGACTTTTCTACCCCTGTGTCATCCTGGGGAGAGTAAAAGCTTGATGATTGGTTAAAATCACCCTACCAACCGTTTTAAGCTTTCAAATTACTAATCATGTTTATCTGTATCTTGACTGGAAAATAATTTGGGCTTTGTAGCAGTGTGCAGCACTGATCCTATTAGGCCATCTATAATAAGCTCCACCAGATTTAAAATTAAAAATAATTTTTAGCTGCATCTAGCCCGGAAAATAATTTTGGGGCTCCGAGATGCGCAAGACACATAAGTGCCTTCTTGCTGCACTACCTGCAGCATGACCCTCATATTGTCAGAATTCGAAGTAATCATGACTACTGGGTTGCTACACTCTTAGATCCCCCAAACTTTTCGATCAACCTTTTCATTTTAATAAAGACCAAAAAAATGGTCATTTTTGAAATTATAAGCATTAGCAGGTTGTTAGAAACTGAAATCAAACAGTTTTCAACTCAAAACTTTATTCTAGGTGATGTTACATTTTCACATAGGACCCCTTGTTCGAAAGGAGCTTCTGAACTCTCTCGTCCATTGAATTTGTCAGGTTTTGGATGGTTTCTGCTTCAATTGTTTTGCATGAGGACAGAATACCCTCCCAGAGCTGTTGCTTAGATGTGAACTGCCTCCCGCCATCATAGACACTCCTTTTAATGATGCTCCAAAGGTTCTGAATGGGGTAGAGGTCAGGGGAGCATGGGGGTCACACCATAAGTTTGTTCCCTTTTATGCCCATATCAGCCAGAGATGCAGATGTTTTATGTGCAGCATGAGATGGTGCATTATCATGCAGAAAAATGATCTTGCTGTGAAATACACGGTTCTTCTTCTTGAACCATGGCAGGAAGTGCTGTTTGAGAAAATCCACATACATTATGGAGTTCATCTTTGTAGCGCCGGCGTCCCTGCCCTCTGCTAGGCAGGGACGCTGTTCCCCTCACCTCCCTGCTCCGTGCCCGGCGTCCTCCTCCCGCTCTGCTGTCAGCGCGCGCTCCTTCCCGGCCACTGTGCTTAGGGCGCGCGCGCGCGCTCTCCCTCCCTCTTAAAGGGGCCGCGCGCGCCGTCCTAAGGAGTCCCCGGCCAATGGCCGGAGGACTTCGCCATATATAAGGCACCTCCTCCAAAATGGAGATGCCCGAGCAATGTTGTTGCACTGTTCACTACTCTGCTTCAGCCCTCAGGTCCCGTTGCCAGTTACCTGCCAGATACCTGCCAGATTCCTGCCAGCTTGCTGTCTTATTCCTGCCTGATATTCCGCTACCTGCCTGCTAGCCTGAGGTCCGACGGTCTGCCTTACAACTCCTGTCAGTCTGTCTATGGACCAGCTTGCCCGCTCACCTGGGAGCGCACTTCAGCTACCTGCCTGCTTGCCTGAGGTCCGACGGTCTGCCTTCCAACTCCTGTCAGTCTGTCTATGGACCAGCTTGCCCGCTCACCTGGGAGCGCACATCTGCTACCTGTCTGCTAGCCTACCTGGAGGCTCCGCCGTCTCGTGCTGTGACCACCTGCCTGTCCAGTGACTCCTGTCCGCTCACCTGGGAGCGCTCATCTGCTGCCTGTCCGTTAGCCTACCTGGAGGCTCTGCCGTCACGTGCTGTGACCACCCGCTTATCCAGAGACTCTCGCCCGCTCATCTGGGAGCGCTCATCTGCCGCCTGTCTGTTGGTCTTCCTGGAGGCTCCGCCGTCACATGCTGTGACCACCCGTTTATCCAGAGACTCTCACCTGCTCACCTGGGAGCTCAAGTCTACCATCAGCCGCCACAGGTCGTACCAACCCTTTACCCAGAGACTGCCCCGGTCACTTGCCGTGACCATCTGCCCGTTCTTCCAGAGACTGTCCCGGTCACTTGCCGTGACCATCTGCCCGTTCACCCAGAGACTGGCCCAGTCACTTGCCGTGATCTCCTGCCCGTTCTTCCAGAGACTGTCCTGGTCACTTGCCGTGACCATCTGCCCGTTCACCCAGAGACTGCCCCAGTCACTTGTCGTGATCTCCTGCCCGTTCTTCCAGAGACTGTCCCAGTCACCTGCTGTGACTGCCTGCCTGGTCGCCACCCGCTCCCTTACAAGGACCGCCCCCTTGTATAGTAGCTCAGAGGTTCCGCCTCCCAGACCCGTTACAGTTTGCTCGGGCCATGGAACCCGGTGGCACCCAAGCTCCCTCGCTCTCGGACCTCTGTCATGAAGTGTCCCGTCAGAGGTCCCAACAGGAGTCCATCCTGGGTCACCTGCGGAATGTCAATTCTCGCCTGGACACTCTGACTGCTCCACCAGCAACCACCGCCAGTGCCATGACTCGCAACCCGGCAGCTCCGCTGCCCACCAATACCATGGTATCCTACCCCGGACCCCGGCTTTCTGCACCTCCTCGCTTCAGAGGCGACTCCGCCCAGGCTCGGGGCTTCATTAATCAGTGCACCCTGCACTTTGAACTATTGTCCCACCAGGTTAACTCCGACCGGGCCAAAATTGCCTTCATCATGTCCCATCTCACCGGGGAGGCCCTGGCCTGGCTAAATCCTCTATGGGAGAGAGGAGACCCCCTGGTGTCCGACTTGCCTGCCTTCCTCACGGCTTTCCGGAAAGTCTTCGACGAACCCGGACGGAAGACCTCATCCGCATCATCTCTGCTACGCCTCCGTCAGGGAAGTCTCACCGTGGGCCAATATGCCATACGGTTCCGTACCCTTGCCTCGGAGCTGGCCTAGGATAACGACGCTCTGGTATCCGTCTTCTGGGAGGGTCTGTCCGGCCGTATTAAAGATGAACTTGCCGGTCGGGACGTTCCTACCACTCTCGATGACCTAATAACTCTTGCCACCCGGATTGACCTACGGTTCCCGGAGCGTGCCAAAGAGGTCACCCGTGAGAGGAAGTTTCCACGTCTAGCTCCTACTTTTCAGAAACCCGTCACTCCCTCCGTCTCTCCCCAGGTACACTCTCCTGAGCCTATGCAGGTCGACCAGACCAAGATGGTCAAAACCCATCAGGACTTACGCCGTGCCGAGGGGAGCTGCTTCTACTGTTGCAGTAAGGAGCACCGGATCCGTGCCTGCCCAGAGAGGTCGGGAAACGCCTGTGTCTAGGTTCGCTCAGAGAGGTCGACGTAGACAAGAATAAATCCTCTCCATCTCTGCTGCTGTCAGTTTCAATCGTCTGCGGGGAGAACCGTTATTTCGAACTAGCCCAACTGGACTCTGGAGCAGCCGGGAATCTTATTTCACAGTCCCTGGTAGAGAAATACCGCATCCCCACCAAACCTCTGGCTGTACCCTTGTCTGTAGCTGCCGTGGATGGGGGTCTCTTACCACGCCCCATCCAACTCATCACCGAATCCATTACTCTGCAGGTGGGAATGCTGCATTCTGAGAGTATCTCCTTTCATGTTCTGCCTGGACTCTCTCACGCCCTCCTGCTAGGTCTACCTTGGCTCCAGAGACATGCACCCGTGCTTGACTGGCAGACCGGAGAAGTCCTTCGCTGGGGACAGGACTGCCATAAGACCTGTCTGGTTCCCGTCCATCCCGTCCGTCCTTCTCCTACCCCAGCTAATCTACCTGGACTTCCGATTCCTTATTGGTCTTATGCTGATGTCTTTAATAAAAAGGAAGCAGAGACACTACCCCCTCATAGACCATACGACTGCCCTATCGACTTGTTACCCGGTACTACTCCTCCCCGTGGGCGTATTTATCCATTATCCGCTGCTGAGACCCGGTCGATGTCCGAATATATTGAGGAGAATCTGGCCAGGGGATTCATCCGGAAATCTACCTCCCCGGCGGGAGCAGGCTTCTTCTTCGTAAAAAAGAAGGACGGCTCTCTCCGTCCCTGTATAGACTATAGAGGCCTTAACCAGATCACGGTGAAGAATAAGTACCC
Organism: Phyllobates terribilis; assembly: GCF_046119375.1. Taxonomy (NCBI): domain Eukaryota; kingdom Metazoa; phylum Chordata; class Amphibia; order Anura; family Dendrobatidae; genus Phyllobates; species Phyllobates terribilis. Next base: position 673,764,126 of record NW_027362764.1, on the reverse strand, counting down.
CCTTCCGCTCATTCCGGAGTTATTTGATCGTCTGAGAGGGGCTAGAATCTTCACCAAACTGGACCTCCGTGGGGCGTACAACCTGGTTCGTATCCGTCAGGGGGATGAATGGAAGACGGCATTCAACACCCGGGACGGCCACTATGAATATCTGGTAATGCCCTTTGGTCTCTGTAATGCTCCTGCCGTCTTTCAAGAGTTGGTCAATGACATCTTCCGGGACCTTCTCTACTCCTGCGTAGTGGTGTACCTGGACGACATCTTGGTCTTCTCTCCGGATCTCCAGACTCACCGGAGGGACGTTCGTCAGGTCCTGCTCAGGCTCAGGCAGAATCACCTCTTCGCTAAATACGAGAAGTGCCTCTTTGAGCAGACCTCGCTTCCGTTTTTGGGCTACATTATTTCTCAGACCGGCCTACGAATGGATCCAGAGAAACTGTCTGCCATCGAGAAATGGCCTCGACCAGAGGGGTTGAAGGCCATTCAGCGGTTCCTGGGCTTTGCCAACTACTACCGCCTCTTCATACCACACTTCTCTTCCCGGACTGCCCCAATTTCCGCGCTCACCCGTAAGGGTGCTAATCCCAAAGAGTGGCCACCCGAAGCAGAGGAGGCCTTTCTTTCCTTAAAACAGGCCTTCTCTTCTGCCCCGGTGCTGCATCGCCCGGACGGCAACAAGCAGTTCTTCCTGGAAGTTGACGCCTCCTCCTCTGGAGCCGGAGCGGTACTTACTCAAAAATCATCTTCCGGGAGGATGGTAACTTGCGGCTTCTTCTCTAAACTCTTCTCCTCCTCAGAGCGCAATTATTCCATAGGAGACTGAGAGTTATTGGCCATCAAACTGGCATTGGAGGAATGGCGTTACCTGCTCGAGGGGGCTCTTCACCCGGTAATAATTTACACTGACCACAAGAACTTGGCTTACCTCCAGCATGCCCAGAGACTTAACCCGCGCCAAGCCCGGTGGTCCTTGTTTTTGCTCGCTTTGATTTTGTTCTTCATTTTCGCCCGGCTGACAAAAACGTCAAGGCGGACGCTTTGTCTCGATCCTTTCTGGTGTCTGATCTCGAGGAAGATCCGAAACACATCATCGATCCCGCCAGAGTAATGCAGGTGGCTCCCGTGAGTCTAAATCGTCTCCCTCCCGGAAAGACGTTCGTATCAGTACCTGATCGGGAGAAGATCCTTCACTGGGGTCACTCGTCTAAACTAGCTGGCCATGCCGGTCAGAAAAAGACCCTCCAGCTTATTACCCGGCACTACTGGTGGCCTACCCTGCACAAGGACGTAATAGACTTTGTTTCTGCCAGTGTGTCCTGCGCCCGCAACAAGGTTCCGAGACATCTGCCAGCCGGTCGCCTCCTTCCGCTCCCAGTACCTGCTGCCCCCTGGCAGCATATAGCAATGGACTTTATAACAGACCTCCCAGTCTCTGCCGGTTGTACGGTCATTTGGGTGATCGCTGACCGCTTCTCCAAGATGGCTCATTTCGTTCCCCTGTCAGGCCTCCCGTCTGCACCCGAGCTAGCTAAAGACTTTATTCATCACATCTTTCGTCTTCATGGCCTGCCCCTCCACATCGTGTCGGATCGTGGGGTACAGTTCACCTCACGCTTCTGGAGAGCCACTTGTAAACTGCTAGATGTCACCCTGAACTTCTCTTCCGCTTACCACCCACAGTCCAATGGTCAAGTGGAGCGGATCAATCAGAACCTGACCAGTTACCTCCGGCACTTCGTTAATGCCCATCATTCTGACTGGGTGGATCTCCTACCATGGGCCGAGTTCTCTTATAACAATCGCGAGAGCGAATCCTCCTCCAAATCCCCGTTTTTTGTAGTCTTCGGTCAGCATCCTCGGATTCCTTTTCCTGTCTCCACCTCTGTGGACAACCCGGCTGCGGAATATCTCGTTAGCAAATTTTCCTCCATTTGGGAGAGTACCCGATCAGCACTCCTTCAGTCGTCCGAACGGATGAAAAGACACGCTGACAAAAAACGCCTGGATCCTCCACAATTTCGTCCCAGAGATAAAGTCTGGCTCTCATCTAAATATGTCCGACTCAAGATACCTTCTTACAAGTTAGGGCCTCGGTTCATCGGCCCCCTGGAGGTCATCAGTCAGATCAACCCGGTGGCCTATAAATTGAAACTCCCGGCCAACTTACGGATCCCTAACTCCTTCCATGTATCTCTCCTCAAACCTGTGGTACTTAACTCTTTTTCCAAGTCTACAGGTACGCCTCCTGCTCCGGTTTCTGCTGAGGACGAGTTTGAGGTAGAGAACATTCTTGCCACCAAAAGGGTAAGAGGAAAGACCTTTTTTCTAGTAGATTGGAAGGGGTTTGGTCCTGAGGAGAGAACGTGGGAGCCCCGGGAGAACATCCATGCCCCTCTTATCCTTGCTAAATTTCTGTCTGGCCTAAAAAAGGGGGGGCCTAAAGGGGGGGGTACTGTAGCGCCGGCGTCCCTGCCCTCTGCTAGGCAGGGACGCTGTTCCCCTCACCTCCCTGCTCCGTGCCCGGCGTCCTCCTCCCGCTCTGCTGGCAGCGCGTGCTCCTTCCCGGCCACTGTGCTTAGGGCACGCGCGCGCGCTCTCCCTCCCTCTTAAAGGGGCCGCGCGCGCCGTCCTAAGGAGTCCCCGGCCAATGACCGGAGGACTTCACCATATATAAGGCACCTCCTCCAAAATGGAGGTGCCCGAGCAATGTTGTTGCACTATTCACTACTCTGCTTCAGCCCTCAGGTCCCGTTGCCAGTTACCTGCCAGATACCTGCCAGATTCCTGCCAGCTTGCTGTCTTATTCCTGCCTGATATTCCGCTACCTGCCTGCTAGCCTGAGGTCCGACGGTCTGCCTTACAACTCCTGTCAGTCTGTCTATGGACCAGCTTGCCCGCTCACCTGGGAGCGCACTTCAGCTACCTGCCTGCTTGCCTGAGGTCCGACGGTCTGCCTTCCAACTCCTGTCAGTCTGTCTATGGACCAGCTTGCCCGCTCACCTGGGAGCGCACATCTGCTACCTGTCTGCTAGCCTACCTGGAGGCTCTGCCGTCACGTGCTGTGACCACCTGCCTGTCCAGTGACTCCTGTCCGCTCACCTGGGAGCGCTCATCTGCTGCCTGTCCGTTAGCCTACCTGGAGGCTCTGCCGTCACGTGCTGTGACAACCCGCTTATCCAGAGACTCTCGCCCGCTCATCTGGGAGCGCTCATCTGCCGCCTGTCTGTTGGTCTTCCTGGAGGCTCCGCCGTCACATGCTGTGACCACTCGTTTATCCAGAGACTCTCGCCTGCTCACCTGGGAGCTCAAGTCTACCATCAGCCGCCACAGGTCATACCAACCCTTTACCCAGAGACTGCCCCGGTCACTTGCCGTGACCATCTGCCCGTTCTTCCAGAGACTGTCCCGGTCACTTGCCGTGACCATCTGCCCGTTCACCCAGAGACTGCCCCAGTCACTTGCCGTGATCTCCTGCCCGTTCTTCCAGAGACTGTCCCGGTCACTTGCCGTGACCATCTGCCCGTTCACCCAGAGACTGCCCCAGTCACTTGTCGTAATCTCCTGCCCGTTCTTCCAGAGACTGTCCCGGTCACCTGCTGTGACTGCCTGCCTGGTCGCCACCCGCTCCCTTACAAGGACCGCCCCCTTGTATAGTAGCTCAGAGGTACCGCCTCCCAGACCCGTTACAATCTTTAGCGCCTTCAGGGATCCTAAAGGGGCCGACAATCTCTCTCCCCATGATTCCAGCCCAAAACATTACTCCACCTCCTCCTTGTTGGCGCTGTAGCCGTGTTTGCGTGGGGTGTCCATCAACCAGCCATCCTCCACTCCATCCATCTGGACCATCGAGCGCTGCACGGCACTCATCCGTGAACAAAACAGTTTTGAAATCAGTCTTCATGTAATGTTTGGCCCACTGGAGCCGTTTCTGCTTGTGTGAAGTGGATAGAGGAGGGCGACAGGATGGCGTATGCACAGCTGCAAACCTCTGAAGGACCCTGCATCTTGTTGTTCGGGGGACGTTGGAGGCACAAGCAGCTTCAAAAACTTGTCTGCTGCTATGACTAGGCTTTTTTGCCGCTGCTCTTTCAACCTGACATAATTGCCTGTAGGAAAGAGTCCTCAATTTGCCCTTATCAGCACGCACACGTGTGTACTGTGAATCAGCTACATACTTCTTGATTGCCAAGACACTTCATCCTGATCATCGCACAATGTTGATTGTAGTCATGCCTTGACCTAAACACTCCACAATTTGTTGCTTCTCAGCAGCCGACACATCCTTTTTCTTTCCCATTTTGGCAGAAAATGTAGGCTGCTTAATAATGTGAGAGAGCCTTCTTAAGTAGTCTTGCCTTTCATTGGACACACCTGCCAAACTAATTAGCACAGGTGTCTGCAATTGCTTACAGTGATATAAAGAGCCCTGACACACATCACCATCAATGAGTTTAACTGACAAACAAACAAATTCTTCCCTTATCACTCCTAAACACTTTTTGCATAATAATTTGGAACGCAGTGTACATGTGCTTTTTCACAAAACACCAGTGGTTCACGTAATGAATCTTACAGTTCTAACTTGCCAACCGTGGTCTGTATGGAATTGTTCAATAAAGGGCCCAAAATTAAGATAACATAGATGGGAGAGGTCTCTATGAATAGGAATTCCTAAGTATTTGATACCCTGTGAGGGCCAGGCAAAGGGAAAGTTGGACTGGATGGAATCCTATATGGATTTGGGGAGGGAGAAATCGAGGGCCTCAGACTTCGCTGCATTGATTTTAAAATTTTACCATGTAACAAAGTGATCTATTTCAGCCATAACAGCAGGGATGGATATATGTGATTGAGTGATATATACAAGGACATCATCAGCAAATAGAGAGCACTTGTACTCGGTGCCTCCCACCTCAATCCACCTAATATTGGGGTTATGGCGAATTGATGAGAGCAGGTGCTCCGTCACTAGGATGTATAAGAGAGGGGACAGAGGACATCCCTGCCTTGTCCCATTGGTGATTGTGAAAGGTGATGAAAATGTTCTAACGCACCCCCTGGGCCTTGGGACACCCGGAGCCGGACCCTTTTTGGTGGATGCTGGTGGTTGTAGTCTTCGTGGCGGCGACCCGGTTCCGTGGCTCAGGGCGGTCAAACCAGTGGCGGAACTATTTATGTGGTTTTGATGTTTAAATGTCCGACTACGCCACCCGTGGATTGCGGTCAGAGTGAACCGCCGCTACAGGGCAGACCGCTGAGGCTGGTGTTGTGGGTGCAGCAGAGCGTAGCATAACTCCCCACGGGAGGAGTATAGCCTCAGGGCAGTGTATGCGGAGGATGGGGGTGATGGTGCAGGGCAGCAGCAGTAACGACACAGAGTCAGTGATGCAGTCCAGGGCCTTTACTCACAGTTCTTATTATCCAGACCACGTCTGCAGGTAACGGCTGCCCACGTCGTACTGTGCTCACCAGGTGAGGGGCTCAGACAACTCCCAGATAACTTTGGAGCACTTCACAGGACCCCCTTTGTGTGTCCTTTGTCTGGCCTTTCTTACCAACACTTCTGTCCGGCTGCCTCAGGCCTCCTCTTGGTAAACTTGGCGCCAGTTTCCCTGACCCTATGTGGTGCCTTCCTAGCGGGTGTAGCGAGGGGCTGCGCCACATAAAATGTCAGAGCCTCCGGTTTCTAGCTGAGGGTCGTTTCCTGCCTCCACTAGTTCGGGGACCGGTCTCCCCCTTTGGCCTGACCCCTCCACGCAGGTGGATTCGGGCGTGCGGTGGCGACTCGCCCGTCCGCACCCCTGGGATCCCTTCATTCCTCGTTCCTGGAGCCTTCTCCGCTCCTCTTCCTTCCTTCTCCCTCTTCCAGGTCTGGGCCTCTGTTACTAGGCCCGCCTCCGGAGCAGAGCTCATGCAGAGCCCCTGCTCCCTGCCACTTCTGCTCAGACTTCTCTGCACTGAACTAAGATGGTGCCCACCTTTTATACTCCCTTCTCAATGCACCCAGGAACTGCTTCCTCCCTGCTCCTGCACTACAGGGTTCCCCTTCCTCAGTGTTCCCTCCCCCCACTCCAGCCAGGGACAGGGACTGTCGTGCCCATCTCAGGGGCATATTGGTCGCCCTGCCCCACGGCAATGTGGTGTAATGCATGCAGGTGTCGGGTCCTGATCCACACTCCATCCTTACCTGAGAGTGAGATATCACACCTCTGGGTGAGGTGCAATACGTCTGTAGCAACCGAGCCCTCAGGGTGCTACAGTTCCATTTATATTCAGCCTAGGTGACGTATTGCGATACAGGGCCGTGATTTTGGCTATAAAAGGGTCCCCTAGACCCCTACCCCAAGCTTTTTAAGAGAATCATATATGGCATGCCAGGAGACTCTATGGAATGCTTTCTCAGCATCCAACGAGAGTATCTAATTACAAATTTTTAACTGCATCTAGCCCAGGAAATACTTTGTGCCTAGTAGCAGTGTCTGCTAGTCAGCGGATTATCCCGGCTGTTAAGCAAGCTACACCACCTGTAGTTTAGACACTTAATTTTTTCAAAGGAAATGATTCGGGACCATGGGATACTTAGTGAAGAGCATCAGGAGGCACCCCAAGGCATAGGGGCTGGGACTGGCAGTAGGATGCCTTGCGGTGGACAGCCGAGCTCGATCCTTATAAAAGCTTTTTAACTGCAGCAGCTTTAGTGGACGCTACTGGAGCTGGAATTACCGCGGCTGCTGGCATGAGACTTGCCCTCCAATAGATCCTTGTAAATGGATTTAAAGTGTATTCATTCAAATTAGAGAGACAATTTAAATTAAAAAGCTTAGAGCTGCCTCCACCACAGGGGGGCTCGCTCGACTCACCAGCGGACAGGCACCAGTATTGGGAGAGGGGGGCTGGCCGTCAGGGTTCACTGCGGCTCTGGCACAAACCCGGCGACACGGAGGTGGTACGGGCAGGAGCGGACTGGCCGTATCGGCTTCTCACTTTTTGGATTTTAGAAGGGCATGACATGCCTATATCTGTGTCTCCCCCTCCTTTTACTCCTCCACCTCTTTTATTTTCGCATGACTATATGTACTTGTCACTTTTCCATGTGTTAGTTATGTTTTCTGAGCAGTTTGTCAGCTTTTGGACACCTTTGAAGGTGTTTTCTATGTGTTTCTATGTATTTTTGATTGCCTGCCATTGGTTTTAACGGTGTTCGACGAACCGAACCGAACTCGAACACTACGGGGGTGGCTCAACACTAGTGTGCACTTGTGAAAGGGAATAGAAAAAAGGCATAGAGGAGAGTGCCCCCTGCTGGTGGAAGGAAGGAAAAAGCAAAAGCCTACAGTGCCTGGTATTCCCAGGTGGTCTCCCATCCAAGTACTAACCAGGCCTGACCCTGCTTTGCTTCTGAGATCACATGTGTTCAGGGTGGTGTAGCCGTAGGCAGGCACAAGCCTCTCACTTGCTGCTTTTCTACTTTGAAGTCTGGCTGCCGGATGCCCTTTCCAGTGTTCAGCAAAGACCAGGTCCTTTTGTGCTTTCCCTTCTCTTCAATTTTTTTGCTGGCTTCCTTAAAAGGTCTTGTAGACACAGCGCCCCACTCAGAGCCGCTGAGCTCAGTAATCGGCTGCAGCGCTGTCGACGGAACGTCAGCTTCACGGCCAATGCCACAGGCCGGGAGCAGAGGCGAGACTCACCGGTAGACCCGGGTAGGGTGAGTAGAGCGTGGTTAGTTGCTTTCTAATAGCCTGCAGCCGGGGATTAACTTTTAATGAAAGGGAACAATCCCTTTGACTGTCTGCAGCGCGCCACACCTAGAAAACGCACTCTCACAAACAAGCCAGCATGCACACGTGCTCGCACCTGACAACACCCCCTATCTGCCTCTACAACCTCTCCGTTACCATGCGTCAGACTCTCCTGCCTGTTTTATGATTTCAGGGCCCTAGCAGGAATCACCCCCCCCTCCCCAATTCCTTCCGCACCTTGCTTGCACTGAGGTTAGCTCCTTACCAGCCGTCTGGCTTGGTTACACAACCTTCTTTGCAGAGAAACATGTTACTTCTGCTGGCCCTCGCTAGGCGGCCGGCATCTAAAACCTTCCCTGGGCACCTGCTGAAAGCCTGGCCCCTTCACGGTCCCGGGTGCTTTTAACGCCATTATTTCCACAGGGCAAGCTGCGGAGTCAATAAGCACTCCTAGCCGTGGCAAGGAGCTCGGTGTCAGGCCTGTGTGAAGGCGGCGGGGTAGCGTACTTAGATGCTAACTGGCTCAGAGGCCTTGGGGCTTCTATCATCTAAGTTACTTAAGGTCGGTGTCCGGCAAGGCGCCGTTCCATGCTAGCCGAGCTGGGCAGTAGGGCAAAATGTCATCAAAATGGCCTACAGCACCCGGTGTTCACAGGAGGTCTCCCATCCAAGTACTGTCCGAGCCCAGCCCTGCTTTGCTTCCAAAATGAGACAAGATCAGGTGTATCCAAGGTGGTATGGCCAGTAGACGCTGCTCGATCCATCGCCCGGCAAGCCTTTCTCAGGATCGCTTGGTGGAGAGCAATCTGGCCGTGACGGGGCGGGCTCCGAAGGGTCCATGCAAAGGCTGTGCCGTCCCTACAGGTGTGGTTTGTTTAGCAGTGATTCACTCGCCGCATCAGGTGTCTTCAAAAATGTCTCGGCGCAGGGTCTCCTGCAGGCTAAACCCTTCATTGCGGTAATGTGACAGAAAGAGCAAGCTGGACCCGTAACTTGGGGGCGGAGCGAGACGTCCAGTGGTGCATGAAGGAAGAGGGTGAGATGGTTGCCAGTGACTTTGAGCTGCTCTTCAGGGGGGAGGGTCGTGTTGCCTGCAAAGGTCTTCTGCTTGGGGTTACCGGTGGTTGCCTCCAGCCACGCGGGAGACGCTGGTCCTGGTGAAAAGGAGCCTAGTATTAAAAGTAAAGAAGCAACAATGCTGGAGGCCCACGGTGATCAGAAGGATGCTGGTATTTTGCAGAGATGAAATAGCGCAAGAGAGAAAGCAAATGAAAAAAAGAAAAGAGAAGGAATGTGTGCACTTGTGAAAGGGAATGGAAAAAAGGCATAGAAGAGAGTACCCCCTGCTGGTGGAAGGAAAGAAAAAGCAAAAGCCAACAGCACCTGGTATTCCCAGGTGGTCTCCCATCCAAGTACTAACCAGGCCCAATCCTGCTTAGCTTCCAAAATCAGACAAGATCGGGCGTGTTCAGGGTGGTTTGGTGGTAGGCACTGGCAAGCCTCTCACTTGCTGCTTTTCTACTTTCAAGGCACAAACAAGCCTCTCACTTGCTGCTTTTCTACTTTGACGTCTGGCTGCTGGCTGCCCTTTCCAGTGCTCAGCAAGACCAGGTCCTTTTGTGCTTTCCCTTTTCTTCAATTTTTTGGCTGGCTTCCTTAAAAGGTCTTGTAGACTCAACGCCCCACTCAGAGCCGCTGAGCTCACTGATCGGCTGCAGCGCTGTCGACGGAACGTCAGCTTCACGGCCAATGCCACAGGCCGGGAGCAGAGGCGAGACTCTCCTGTAGACCCGGGTAGGGTGAGTAGAGCGCGGTTAGTTGCTTTCTAATAGGCTGCAGCCGGGGATTAACTTTTAATGAAAGGGAACAATCCCTTTGACTGTCTGCAGCGCGCCACACCTAGGAAGCGCACTCTCACACACAAGCCAGCATGCACACGTGCTCGCACGTGATAACACCCCCTATCTGCCTCTACAACCTCTCCGTCACCATGCGGTAGACTCTCCTGCCTGTTTTATGATTTCAGGGCCCTAGCAGGAATCACCCCCCCCTCCCCAATTCCTTCCGCACCTTCCTTGCCTTCCTTGCACTGAGGTTAGCTCTTTGGCAGCCGTCTGGCTTGGTTACACAAGCTTCTTTGCAGAGAATCATGTTACTTCTGCTGGCCCTCGCTAGGCAGCCGGCATCCAAAACCTTCCCTGGGCACCTGCTGAACGCCTGGCCCCTTCACGCCCCCGGGTGCTTTTAACACCATCATTTCCACACGGCGAGCTGCGGAGTCAATAAGCACTCCTAGCCATGGCAAGGAGCTCGGTGTCAGGCCTGCGTGAAGGCGGCAGGGTAGCGTACTTAGCTGCCAACTGGCTCAGAGGCCTTGGGGCTTCCATCAACTAAGTTACTTAAGGTCGGTGTCCGGCAAGGCGCCGTTCCATGCTAGCCGAGCTGGGCAGTAGGGCAAAACTTCATCAAAATGGTCTACAGCACCCGGTGTTCCTAGGAGTTATCCCATCCAAGTACTGTACGAGCCCAGCCCTGCTTTGCTTCCGAGATCAGACGAGATCAGGCGTATCCAAGGTGGTATGGCCAGTAGACGCTGCTCAATCCATCACCCGGCCAGCCTTTCTCAGGATCGCTTGGTGGTGAGCAATCTGGCCGTGACGGGGCAGGCTCCGAAGGGTCCATGCAAAGGCTGTGCCATCCCTACAGGTGTGGTTTATTTAGCAGTGATTCACCCGCCGCATCAGGTGTCTTCAAAAATGTCTCGGCGCAGGGTCTCCTGCAGGCTAAACCCTTCATCGCGGTAATGTGACAGAAAGAGCAAGCTGGACCCGAAACTTGGGGACGGAGCGAGACGTCCAGGGGTGAATGAAGGAAGAGGGTGAGATGGTTGCCAATGACTTTGAGCTGCTCTTCAGGGGGGAGGGTCGTGTTGCCTGCAAAGGTCTTCTGCTTGGGGTTACCGGTGTTTGCCTCCAGCCACGCGAGAGACGCTGGTCCTGGTGAAAAGGAGCCTAGTATTAAAAGTAAAGAAGCAACAATGCTGGAGGCCCACGGTGATCAGAAGGATGGTGGTATTTTGCAGAGAAGAAATAGCGCAAGAGAGAAAGCAAATGAAAAAAAGAAAAGAGAATGAATGTGTGCACTTGTGAAAGGGAATGGAAAAAAGGCATAGAAGAGAGTGCCCCCTGCTGGTGGAAGGAAGGAAAAAGCAAAAGCCTACAGGACCTGGTATTCCCAAGTGGTCTCCCATCCAAGTACTAACCAGGCCTGACCCTGCTTAGCTTCTGAAATCAGACGAGATCAGGCAGAGACAAGCCTTTCACTTGCTGCTTATCTACTTTGAAGTATGGCTGCCGGCTGCCCTTTCCAGTGCTCAGCAAGACCAGGTCCTTTTGTGCTTTCCCTTCTCTTCAATTTTTTTGCTGGTTTCCTTAAAAGGTCTTGTAGACACAACGCCCCACTCAGAGCCGCTAAGCTCACTGATCGGCTGCAGCGCTGTCGACGGAACGTCAGTTTCACGGCCAATGCCACAGGCCGGGAGCAGAGGCGAGACTCACCGGTAGACCCGGGTAGGGTGAGTAGAGCGCGGTTAGTTGCTTTCTAATAGCCTGCAGTCGGGGATTAACTTTTAATGAAAGGGAACAATCCCTTTGACTGTCTGCAGCGCGCCACACCTAGGAAGCGCACTCTCACACACAAGCCAGCATGCACACGTGCTCGCACGTGACAACACCCCCTATCTGCCCCTACAACCTCTCCGTCACCATGCGTCAGACTCTCCTGCCTGTTTTATGATTTCAGGGCCCTAGCAGGAATCACCCCCCCCCTCCCCAATTCCTTTCGCACCTTCCTTACCTTCCTTGCCTTCCTTGCACTGAGGTTAACTCTTTGGCAGCCGTCTGGCTTGGTTACACAAGCTTCTTTGCAGAGAAACATGTTATTTCTGCTGGCCCTCGCTAGGCGGCCGGCATCCAAAACCTTCCTTGGGCACCTGCTGAAAGTCTGGCCCCTTCACGGCCCTGGGTGCTTTTAACGCCATCATTTCCACACGGCGAGCTGCGGAGTCAATAAGCACTCCTAGCCGTGGTAAGGAGCTTGGTGTCAGGCCTGCGTGAAGGGCGGCGGGGTAGCGTACTTAGCTGCCAACTGGCTCAGAGGCCTTGGGGCTTCCATCATCTAAGTTACTTAAGGTCGGTGTCCGGCAAGGCGCCGTTCCATGCTAGCCGAGCTGGGCAGTAGGGCAAAACGTCATCAAAATGGTCTACAGCACCCGGTCTTCCCAGGTGGTCTACCATTCAAGTACTGTCTGATCTCAGCCCTGCTTTGCTTCCGAGATCAGACGAGATCGAGCGTATCCAAGGTGGTATGGCCAGTAGACGCTGCTTGATCCATCGCCCGGCCAGCCTTTCTCAGAATCGCTTGATGGCGAGCAATCTGGCCGTGACGGGGCGGGCTCCGAAGGGTCCATGCAAAGGCTGTGCCGTCCCTACAGGTGTGGTTTGTTTAGCACTGATTCACCCGCCGCATCAGGTGTCTTCAAAAATGGCTCGGCGCAGGGTCTCCTGCAGGCTAAACCCTTCATCGCGGTAATGTGACAGAAAGAGCAAGCTGGACCCGTAACTTGGGGGTGGAGCGAGACGTCCAGGGGTGAATGAAGGAAGAGGGTGAGATGGTTGCCAGTGACTTTGAGCTGCTCTTCAGGGGGGAGGGTCGTGTTGCCTGCAAAGGTCTTCTGATTGGGGTTACCGGTGGTTGCCTCCAGCCACCAGGGAGACGCTGGTCCTGGTGAAAAGGAGCCTAGTATTAAAAGTAAATAAGCAACAATGCTGGAGGCCCACGGTGATCAGAAGGATGCTGGTATTTTGCAGAGATGAAATAGCGCAAGAGAGAAAGCAAATGAAAAAAAGAAAAGAGAATGAACGTGTGCACTTGTGAAAGGGAATGGAAAAAAGGCATAAAAGAGAGTGCCCCCTGCTGGTGGAAGGAAGGAAAAAGCAAAAGCCTACAGCACCTGGCATTCCCAGGCGGTCTCTGTTAAATGGTTAATTATGGAAATTCATTTGGAATGTTAATCGATAATCATTTTTCTTAGTTCTATGCCTCAGCCATCGTGTCTAGTTGACATGCGCTATTTGTATGTGTATTTTTGGTTCACTACCATATGTAGAACAGTTGTCCATACGACTGGCTATAAAAGCCCATGGTACAGAAAGGGGGGGCTCTCTTGCTCTGCCCACCCCACAAGACACAGAATCTTCATGGTGAGAAGCAGATGACATGTAGGCCTGGACACATGCTGGACAAAGACATGATTTACCAGCCAGGATCCAAGGAAAGATGGGTGAATCTCAACAATTAAGCTAATTATGGATAAATGGACAATTACTTTATAAATAATTATTGTATGTACCTGCTGCAATCTGATTCTTTTTAATGGACAATCCAAGAATAAATAGATACATTTTTTTATAAGAATATCGTGATATTGATACTTTGAGAAGGCCTCAGTAGAAAAAAATAATACAGGAAGAGTATTATTTTACAATGGTGACCAAGCCAGTCCTGTTTTTTTGTTTTTTAAAATAAGTAAGTGAATTTCTTCCGTGAACAAGGGGGGAGTCCTGACGAGCTGAACAGCTGTTGTTCACGTGTCAGTAAATTCACTAGTTTGTCACGAGAAGCAGAAAGGACCTACAGACTGAGGAAAGACAGGAAGCAGAGGTACTAACAAGGAACAGAATCACACAGGAAAAGAATCAGACGAACTGAAGACAGGACGTGCTGATAAAGAGAAGCCAAGGAATCTTAAGGTAAGCAAAATATGGATATAATTTCTTCTTTTGCTAAACAAAGTAATATTAATTTCAAAGTTAATGTAAGAGATGACATAGAAGTTTTGTGGCTCAGTTTATACAAAGAATGTGAATTGCAGAATTTACAGTTAACTTCTAAATTGGTAAATAGAGACAAACAGAAATTGAGAAATATTCTACATTTGGTAGATTTTTTTCATAGTCTTGTGTTAGAGATTTCTAAGCAGGAAAATAGTGTAGAAGTGTCAGACGGTGATTCTGATTCTGACTGTAATGTGGAAAATGAACAAGAAGTAAGACACGTGTCTGTAACTGAAGGTGACCTTGGGTCTGACCAAGAGACGGACATACAGAAACCTGACATGGGAGGAGACATGACTGACATACGAGAAACCGATATACTAGGTGATGTGGGAGGAGACGTGAGTGACGTAGGAGGAACGGACGTACAAGAGCCACTAAAAATATCAGAGAATTCTGGAATTACCCAGGCTCAACTCCAAATTAAAATGAGGAAAAATTTGCTGAAATTATACAAAATCATGCCAAAATATGATGTCAAAATCCATGCCTGTAGAAATTCAGAGACATTTGAGAGCTTCTCTGATAAGTTTGATTTATCCAATGAGGAGAGGAATCAATTATTTAAAATATGGATTCCTGTGACATTGTCCAGACGTTTACATTTAATGCCCTGTGAAAATGACTCTCCTAATGGATGGGAAAATGATTCGGACAGATTAAGATATTTGATTTATTGTGTCACAAAGGATTTTCCCAACATAGAAGATCTGCAGAAACTAAGGATTGGTAGGAAGGAATGTACATTTACATTCATGTCCATATTTGAACGGTTGTACAAAGCTCTCATCAAAAATGGAAAAGTACAACATATGATAACAACTTTTGTACAAAAATTCAAATTCCTAAATTCAGTTTCCCAAGTTATGGCATCACAAAAAAATTCATTATTTGAATGTGCGCAGATGCTGGATTTTGTTAGAAAACATGAGAATCGTGAAAAGAAAATAAATCAAGCTAAATTTATAAAACCAGAAAAGGTAAAATCTTACCAAAAGCCAATATCAAACTCTCATAGACTGAGTCATCCCCATAGTGAACTCTATCAAATACGCAGAAGATTTCATATATGTTATAAGCCATATCAGCCAGTGCAAAGATCCATCTCTCCACAGAATGAGTTAATTCTCAGTCAGAACTGTGATTCTCTAAAAAGGAAAATGGCTGAAACTGATGGACAGAGACAGGTGAGACGACCAACTCACAGTGACGTCATGTAATGTGGACAGAAGAACAGGCAGTTCTCTGAGGTTTTGAAGGATAGAAAAATGTCTTTCCTAAATAGGGCGTTCCTGGGGATATTTGAGAGAGACAGAAGATTTGGTTTAGGGAGTAGCTAAGGAAAAACTCCAATTATAATGTTGTATCAAAGTGTCTCAATATTTATTTATAATCTTATACAGTAAAATTGTAGTTACATAGATTCTAATAGTTCATATATATATATATATATATATATATATACATATATATACACTTGTCTAAGTAGAGATTGCGTATAATTGTATTTATATATACGTTTATAAAATATATATATATATTAATTAATAAATTAGAACTTCATATATATAAATTTAAGTAGCAATATTTTAAATTACATTAGAACCAACCAATATATGTATAAGATATTTAAATAATTCTGTTTCTGTATGAATTTGATATTTAATTTTATTTTCTTATATTTCCTTAGAGTTTTCATTCCAAAGCAGGATTTGATCAAAGAACTCTAAAATGGATTTATTTCTTTATTCACACAGGAAGTGAAAAAATTGCATGATTTTATGTGTATAACATTTTAAAATAATAACAATATATCTAGTTGAACTATAATATATATGTAATACTTATTAATTCTTTTGTGTTGCTAATATTTTCTGTGCAAGAAGTGTTCATGCAAATTAAAGTAGCTTTACAGCATGACGTGTGACAGCTGCGGCCTTTGAACTTTGAGCTAATAGTATAGGATCCCATTCATTCTATTTTCAACTGATGTAACTTAAGACCGGGCAGCCAGTGAAAAAAGAATCTAAGACAAGAGTTTTTTCAAGTGTCTGAAATTCCAGTGACTTACTCTCATATTATATAATATGTACTTGGGGAATATTCAAAGAAATATAAAGATATTCAATTGATATGGCAATGCACATTAATAAATTGGGATGCAACAATTTTGGGTTAAATATATATATATATATATAAAACTTCATATGTGGAATGTTTGAGTTGAACAGATCTGTGAATGTCAGAGTGAAGGTGACAGATGAGTAAATCAGCAGCTGCTAAGTGTGATTGATGTGACAGAGGCCTCGTATGTTTGTATGTTTGAAAAAAAAAATGTTTCTTTATATGAAGGTACAAAAATATATTTAATTCTGAGGAAATTATAATACATAATTAGGTATTATCTACATATATATATTTCTATATTTCTTTAATAATTATTATTTCTTGATTTAACTAATAGTGGATAAGGGCAACCACACATCAAAATGGTTTACAAAGCAAATTTATATTTAGAATAATTTTCCACATGATAATATTCTTGAATAACTATAATATTATTTTGAATGGTTACCTAAATAGGTACACACCTCTCTTTAGTCAAATCTATGCTACTCATCGATATGAAATTTATGCACAATATTTCTAGTAGAATAATTATTTTTAATTTGGTTCTGATATATACATAAATTTTATAAAATAATATTTTTGGTATTAAGGGGGAAAATGTGTTTTTGATCCTGATTACATAATCACTTTTGATCAATACTTATTTTCCACACATTTTAATAAAGAAGAAATAATAATAAGGTACTATGGTATAATTAAGAAGGGTATTACATGCAAAGTTGCATAATTTAATATTTTTTGGTGGTACAAGGTTATGACAAATATGAAATCATCCAGATAATGGAGATATAAGGGTATTTTTTATGGAGAATATAATTACTCTGCATTTGTCATTAAAATTTAAAGGCCTTATTTTTATTTTTATTCTTATTTTTACTCTTAATTTTATTTTTCATTTTTAAAATTTTATTCTTACTTTATACTTCTTATTTTTCTATTTTTTCATTTTCATTTTTTAATTCTCATCTGATTTTATTTGAGTTCAATATCTCAATTGAGAAAACACATTAATATTTAATAAAGTAATGTCTAATACAAGAGTATTGCTTCATTAAATATATATTGCTAAGGAAAAAAATGTTTACATTTTCTGAGTAAACACAACAATTCATTCATTCATTTATTCATTCATTCATTCATTCATACATTCATATATTTATTCATTTTGGTTCAGGAGTATACATTCTTTGATATTATTGGTTTAATAAAGATATAAAAACTTGTTTTTTCAAAATACACTGACACCTATGGGTTGGAAAATGTAATTACACCTATGACATAAAAATGTTCTATCATATGGAGAACTTGATTGATAATGAATTATTATCTATTATTGTTTATTATTCCAAACATAATTTATTTTAATATTTTGATAATAATTAGATGGATATTACTGATTGCTATGGTACGCTGTGATATTATAGGTTAGGAAAAACTGCCAGATTTGGTATCAGATTAGGGAATGAAGACATCAATCAAAACATCGCAATTATGAATTCTATCTTAATAAAGACTTTTAATTTTTATAAATCAAAGAGATTCTCAAAAGTTACAAGAAGAAGCAACTGACATCCGGACGTCTCAGAAGGTAACAGGTGTGAATGCTGAGTGTTATAATAGACTGTGTCCATTACATACAATACAATTCACACCACTGATCACGAGGACGGCAGAGGACGATGATCCTATATGTACTGTGTTGTGTTCAAGTTTCATCACGTTCCAGTGGTTTCTTATCACCTGCAACGCTTCAATGAAAGCTGGTGAACAGGTAATACCTGGCATATGTGTCCTGTATATAAAGGACTGAGTACTGTTTATGGTGCTATATAAAGCAGGAAAGTGTCAAGTTAACCCTTGCTTTACTGACCAAAGACGTCACATCTGTTCCAAAAGTGACACGAGACCAGTGCGGACACACGGAAGATTCCAAAGACGATCCAACGTATGTCCAGGTTACACTGCACAGATATTAAAGCTACATTTCATCCATGGACTTT
The DNA here is from genome assembly GCF_046119375.1 of Phyllobates terribilis. NCBI lineage: Eukaryota > Metazoa > Chordata > Amphibia > Anura > Dendrobatidae > Phyllobates > Phyllobates terribilis. The sequence goes on along the minus strand of NW_027362764.1, from coordinate 673,746,363 downwards.
GTTTTCTTATCAACTGACACACATGATCTTTCTAATAAAGAGTACAGTTTATGGACTGAACAATAATGAACACAATTATGGACTGTACAATATCTACATGCTGTAATTTATTTCAAAGGAGTTTTCATCTAAAGACTGTGTTATAAAAGAACCAAGAAGAAGACGAGACGACGACCCGATGACATCAGATGATGACGATTGAACCCGCGATTGCTTCAATTTAGATATAGGGAAGTATAATTATACATATTAAATGAATATTAGTCACGGCTTACCATAACATGAATTCACATCATTATATAGCAATAATCCGATATTGATACTATTATTACTATTATTATTATAATGGAAATTTAATGATATTGCCAAGGAAGAAGGAAAGAAAAAATGATTGATGAATGTATCTTCTTTTGAGAAATTTCAGTTAAAGTCCTTTTATTCTCAAAAAAGGGGGAAATGTTAAATGGTTAATTATGGAAATTCATTTGGAATGTTAATCGATAATCATTTTTCTGAGTTCTATGCCTCAGCCATCGTGTCTAGTTGACATGCGCTATTTGTGTGTGTATTTTTGGTTCACTACCATATGTAGAACAGGTGTCCATACGACTGGCTATAAAAGCCCATGGTACAGAAAGGGGGGGCTCTCTTGCTCTGCCCACCCCACAAGACACAGAATCTTCATACTGAGAAGCAGATGACATGTAGGCCTGGACACATGCTGGACAAAGACATGATTTACCAGCCAGGATCCAAGGAAAGATGGGTGAATCTCAACAATTAAGCTAATTATGGACAAATGGACAATTACTTTATCACTAATTATTGTATGTACCTGCTGCAATCTGATTCTTTTTAATGGACAATCCAAGAATAAATAGATATATTTTTTTATAAGAATATCGTGATATTGATACTTTGAGAAGTCCTCAGTAGAAAAAAATAATACAGGAATAGTATTATTTTACAGTCTCCCATCCAAGTACTAACAAGGCCTGACCCTGCTTAGCTTCCGAGATCAGATGAGATCGAGCGTGTTCAGGGTGGTGTGGCCGTAGGCGGAGACAAACCTCTCACTTGCTGCTTTCCTACTTTGAAGTCTGGCTGCCGGCTGCCCTTTCCAGTGCTCAGCAAGACCAGGTCCTTTTGTGCTTTCCCTTCTCTTCAATTTTTTTGCTGGCTTCCTTAAAAGGTCTTGCAGACACAACGCCCCACTCAGAGCCGCTGAGCTCACTGATTGGCTGCAGCGCTGTCGACGGAACGTCAGCTTCATGGCCAATGCCACAGGCCGGGAGCAGAGGCGAGACTCACCGGTAGACCCGGGTAGGGTGAGTAGAGCGCGGTTAGTTGCTTTCTAATAGGCTGCAGCCGGGGATTAACTTTTAATGAAAGGGAACAATCCCTTTGACTGTCTGCAGCGTGCCACACCTAGGAAGCGCACTCTCACACACAAGCCAGCATGCACACGTGCTCGCACGTGACAACACCCCCTATCTGCCCCTACAACCTCTCCGTCGCCATGCGTCAGACTCTCCTGCCTGTTTTATGATTTCAGGGCCCTAGCAGGATTCACCCCCCCCTCCCCAATTCCTTCCGCACCTTCCTTGCCTTCCTTGCACTGAGGTTAGCTCTTTGTCAGCCGTCTGGCTTGGTTACACAAGCTTCTTTGCAGAGAAACATGTTACTTCTGCTGGCCCTCGCTAGGCGGCCGGCATCCAAAACCTTCCCTGGGCACCTGCTCTAAGCCTGGCCCCTTCACGGCCCCGGGTGCTTTTAACGCCATCATTTCCACACGGCGAGCTGCGGAGTCAATAGGCACTCCTAGCCGTGGCAAGGAGCTCGGTGTCAGGCCTGCGTGGTTGCGTACTTAGCTGCCAACTGGCTCAGAGGCCTTGAGGCTTCCATCATCTAAGTTACTTAAGGTCGGTGTCCGGCAAGGTGCCGTTCCATGCTAGCCGAGCTGGGCAGTAGGGCAAAATGTCATCAAAATGGTCTACAGCACCCGGTGTTTCCAGGAGGTATCCCATCCAAGTACTGTCCGAGCCCAGCCCTGCTTTGCTTCCGAGATCAGACAAGATCGGGCGTATCCAAGGTGGTATGGCCAGTACACGCTGCTCGATCCATCGCCCGGCCAGAATTTCTCAGGATCGCTTGGTGGCGAGCAATCTGGCCGTGACGGGGCGGGCTCCGAAGGGTCCATGCAAAGGCTGTGCCATCCCTAAAGGTGTGGTTTGTTTAGCAGTGATTCACCCGCCGCATCAGGTGTCTTCAAAAATGTCTCGGCGCAGGGTCTCCTGCAAGCTAAACCCGTCATCGCGGTAATGTGACAGAAAGAGCAAGCTGGACCCGTAACTTGGGGGCGGAGCGAGACGTCCAGGGGTGAATGAAGGAAGAGGGTGAGATGGTTGCCAGTGACTTTGAGCTGCTCTTCAGGGGGGAGGGTCGTGTTGCCTGCAAAGGTCTTCTGCTTGGGGTTACCTGTGGTTGCCTCCAGCCACGCGGGAGACGCTGGTCCTGGTGAAAAGGAGCCTAGTATTAAAAGTAAAGAAGCAACAATGCTGGAGGCCCACGGTGATCAGAAGGATGCTGGTATTTTGCAGAGATGAAATAGCGCAAGAGAGAAAGCAAATGAAAAAAAGAAAAGAGAATGAATGTGTGCACTTGTGAAAGGGAATGGAAAAAAGGCATAGAAGAGAGTGCCCCCTGCTGGTGGAAGGAAGACAAAAGCAAAAGCCTATAGCTTCTGGTATTCCCAGGCAGTCTCACATCAAAGTACTAACCAATCCCAACCCTGCTTAGCTTCCAAGATCAGATGAGATCAGGCGTGTCCAGGGTGGTGTGGCCCTAGGCATTGACAAGCCTCTCACTTGCTGCTTTTCTACTTTGACGTCTGGCTGCCGGCTGCCCTTTCCAGTGCTCAGCAAGACCAGGTCCTTTTGTGCTTTCCCTTCTCTTCAATTTTTTTGCTGGCTTCCTTAAAAGGTCTTGTAGACAGAACGCCCCACTCAGAGCCGCTGAGCTCACTGATTGGCTGCAGCGCTGTCGAAGGAACGTCAGCTTCACGGCCAATGTCACAGGCCGGGAGCAGAGGCGAGACTCACCGGTAGACCCGGGTAGGGTGAGTAGAGCGCGGTTAGTTGCTTTCTAATAGCCTGCAGCCGGGGATTAACTTTTAATGAAAGGGAACAATCCCTTTGACTGTCTGCAGCGCGTCCCACACCTAGGAAGCGCACTCTCACACACAAGCCAGCATGCACACGTGCTCGCACGTGACAACACCCCCTATCTGCCCCTACAACCTCTATGTCACCATGCGTCAGACTCTCCTGCCTGTTTTATGATTTCAGGGCCCTAGCAGGAATCACCCCCCCCTCCCCAATTCCTTCCTTGCCTTTCTTGCACTGAGGTTAGCTCTTTGTCAGCCATCTGGCTTGGTTACACAAGCTTCTTTGCAGAGAAACATGTTACTTCTGCTGGCCCTCGCTAGGCGGCCGGCATCCAAAACCTTCCCTGGGCACCTGCTGAAAGCCTGGCCCCTTCACGGCCCCGGGTGCTTTTAACGCCATCATTTCCACACGTCGAGCTGCGGAGTCAATAAGCACTCCTAGCCGTGGCAAGGAGCTCGGTGTCAGGCCTGCGTGAAGGCGGCGGGGTAGCGTACTTAGCTGCCAACTGGCTCAGAGGCCTTGGGGCTTCCATCATCTAAGTTACTTAAGGTCGGTGTCCGGCAAGGCGCAGTTCCATGCTAGCCGAGCTGGGCAGTAGGGCAAAACGTCATCAAAATGGTCTACAGCACCTGGTGTTTCCAGGAGGTCTCCCATCCAAGTACTGTCTGAGGCCAGCCCTGCTTTGCTTTCAAGATCAGACAAGATCGGGCGTATCCAAGGTGGTATGGCCAGCAGACGCTGCTTGATTCATCGCCCGGCCAGCCTTTCTCAGGATCGCTTGGTGGCGAGCAATCTGGCCGTGACGGGGCGGGCTCCGAAGGGTCCATGCAAAGGCTGTGCCGTCCCTACAGGTGTGGTTTGTTTAGCAGTGATTCACCCGCCGCATCAGGTGTCTTCAAAAATGTCTCGGCGCAGGGTCTCCTGCAGGCTAAACCCTTCATCGCGGTAATGTGACAGAAAGAGCAAGCTGGACCCGTAACTTCAGGGCGGAGCGAGACGTCCAGGGGTGAATGAAGGAAGAGGGTGAGATGGTTGCCAGTGACTTTGAGCTGATCTTCAGGGGGGAGGGTCGTGTTGCCTGCAAAGGTCTTCTGCTTGGGGTTACCGGTGGTTGCCTCCAGCCACGAGATAGACGCTGGTCCTAATATTAAAAATAAAGAAGCAACAATGCTGGAGGCCCACGGTGATCAGAAGGATGCTGGTATTTTGCAGAGATGAAACAGCGCAAGAGAGAAATCAAATGAAAAAAAGAAAAGAGAATGAATGTGTGCACTTGTGAAAGGGAATGGAAAAAAGGCATAGAAGAGAGTGCCCCCTGCTGGTGGAAAGAAGGAAAAAGCAAAAGCCTAATGCACCTGGAATTCCCAGGCGGTCTCCCATCCAAGTACTAACCAGGCCCAACCCTGCTTAGCTTCCAAGATCAGACAAGATCGGGCGTATCCAAGGTGGTATGGCCAGTAGTTGCTGCTCGATCCATCGCCCGGCCAGCCTTTCTCAGGATCGCTTGGTGGCGAGCAATCTGGCCGTGACGGGGCGGGCTCCGAAGGGTCCATGCAAAGGCTGTGCCATTCCTACAGGTGTGGTTTGCTTAGCAGTGATTCACCCGCCGCATCAGGTGTCTTCAAAAATGTCTCTTCGCAGGGTCTCCTGCAGGCTAAACCATTCATCGCGGTAATGTGACAGAAAGAGCAAGCTGGACCCGTAACTTGGGGGCAGAGCGAGACGTCCAGGGGTGAATGAAGGAAGAGGGTGAGATGGTTGCCAGTGACTTTGAGCTGCTCTTCAGGGGGGAGGGTCGTGTTGCCTGCAAAGGTCTTCTGCTTGGGGTTACCGGTGGTTGCCTCCAGCCACGCGGGAGACGCTGGTCCTAGTATTAAAAGTAAAGAAGCAACAATGCTGGAGGCCCACGGTGATCAGAAGGATGCTGGTATTTTGCAGAGATGAAATAGCGCAAGAGAGAAAGCAAATGAAAAAAAGAAAAGAGAATGAATGTGTGCACTTGTGAAAGGGAATGGAAAAAAGGCATAGAAGAGAGTGCCCCCTGCTGGTGGAAGGAAGGAAAAAGCAAAAGACCACAGCACCTGGTATTCCCAGGCGGTCTCCTATCCAAGTACTAACCAGGCTCGACCCTGCTTACCTTCCGAGATCAGGCGTGTTCAGGGTGGTGTGGCCGTAGGCAGAGACAAGCCTTTCACTTGCTGCTTTTCTACTTTGACGTCTGGCTGCCGGCTGCCCTTTCCAGTGCTCAGCAAGACCAGGTCCTTTTGTGCTTTCCCTTCTCTTCAATTTTTTTGCTGGCTTCCTTAAAAGGTCTTGTAGACACAACGCCCCACTCAGAGCCGCTGAGCTCAGTGATCGGCTGCAGCGCTGTCGACGGAACGTCAGCTTCACGGCCAATACCACAGGCCGGGAGCAGAGGCGAGACTCACCGGTAGACCCGGGTAGGATGAGCATAGCGCGGTTAGTTGCTTTCTAATAGCCTGCAGCCGGGGATTAACTTTTAATGAAAGGGAACAATCCCTTTGACTGTCTGCAGCGCGCCACACCTAGGAAGCGCACTCTCACACACAAGCCAGCATGCACACATGCTCGCACGTGACAACACCCCCTATCTGCCCCTACAACCTCTCCGTCACCATGCGTCAGACTCTCCTGCCTGTTTTATGATTTCAGGGCCCTAGCAGGAATCACCCCCCCCTCCCCAATTCCTTCCTTGCCTTCCTTGCACTGAGGTTAGCTCTTTGGCAGCCGTCTGGCTTGCTTACACAAGCTTCTTTGCAGAGAAACATGTTACTTCTGCTGGCCCTCGCTAGGCGGCCGGCATCCAAAACCTTCCCTGGGCACCTGCTGAAAGCCTGGCCCCTTCACGGCCCCGGGTGCTTTTAACGCCATCATTTCCACACGGCGAGCTGCGGAGTCAATAAGCACTCCTAGCCGTGGCAAGGAGCTCGGTGTCAGACCTGCGTGAAGGGCGGCGGGGTAGCGTACTTAGCTGCCAACTGGCTCAGAGGCCTTGGGGCTTCCATCATCTAAGTTACTAAAGGTCGGTGTCCGGCAATGCGCCGTTCCATGCTAGCCGAGCTGGGCAGTAGGGCAAAACGTCATCAAAATGGTCTACAGCACCCAGTGTTCCCAGGAGGTCTCCCATTCAAGTACTGTCCGAGCCCAGCCCTGCTTTGCTTCCGAGATCAGACGAGATCGGGTGTATCCAAGGTGGTATGGCCAGTAGACGCTGCTCGATCCATCGCCCGGCCAGCCTTTCTCAGGATCGCTTGATGGCGAGCAATCTGGCCGTGACGGGGCGGGCTCCGAAGGGTCCATGCAAAGTATGTGCCATCCCTACAGGTGTGGCTTGTTTAGCAGTGATTCACCAGCCGCATCAGGTGTCTTCAAAAATGGCTCGGCGCAGGGTCTCCTGCAGGCTAAACCCTTCATCGCGGTAATGTGACAGAAAGAGCAAGCTGGACCTGTAACTTGGGGGCGGAGCGAGACGTCCAGGGGTGAATGAAGGAAGAGGGTGAGATGGTTGCCAGTGAGTTTGAGCTGCTCTTCAGGGGGGAGGGTCGTGTTGCCTGCAAAGTTCTTCTGCTTGGGGTTACCGGTGGTTGCCTCCAGCCACCCGGGAGATGCTGGTCCTGGTGAAAAGGAGCCTAGTATTAAAAGTAAATAAGCAACAATGTTGGAGGCCCACGGTGATCAGAAGGATGCTTGTATTTCGCAGAGATGAAATAGCGCAAGAGAGAAAGCAAATGAAAAAAAGAAAAGAGAATGAATGTGTGCACTTGTGAAAGGGAATGGAAAAAAGGCATAGAAGAGAGTGCCCCCTGCTGGTGGAAGGAAGGAAAAAGCAAAAGCCTACAGCACCTGGCATTCCCAGGCGGTCTCTGTTAAATGGTTAGTTATGGAAATTCATTTGGAATGTTAATCGATAATCATTTTTCTGAGTTCTATGCCTCAGCCATCGTGTCTAGTTGACATGCGCTATTTGTGTGTGTATTTTTGGTTCACTACCATATGTAGAACAGGTGTCCATACGACTGGCTATAAAAGCCCATGGTACAGAATGGGGGGGCTCTCTTGCGCTGCCCACCCCACAAGACACAGAATCTTCATGCTGAGAAGCAGATGACATGTAGGCCTGGACACATGCTGGACTAAGACATGATTTACCAGCCAGGATCCAAGGAAAGATGGGTGAATCTCAACAATTAAGCTAATTATGGACAAATGGACAATTACTTTATAACTAATTATTGTATGTACCTGCTGCAATCTGATTCTTTTTAATGAACAATCCAAGAATAAATAGATACATTTTTTTATAAGAATATCGTGATATTGATACTTTGAGAAGTCCTCAGTAGAAAAAAATAATATAGGAAGAGTATTATTTTACAATGGTGAGCCAGCCAGTCCTGTTTTTTTGCTTTTTAAATTAAGTAAGTGAATTTCTTCCGTGAACAAGGGGGGAGTCCTGACGAGCTGAACAGCTGTTGTTCACTTTTCAGTAAATTCACTAGTTTTTCACGAGAAGCAGAAAGGACCTACAGACTGAGGAAAGACAGGAAGCAGAGGTACTAACAAGGAACAGAATCACACAGGAAAAGAATCAGACGAACTGAAGACAGGACGTGCTGATAAAGAGAAGCCAAGGAATCTTAAGGTAAGCAAAATATGGATATAATTTTTTCTTTTGCTAAACAAAGTAATATTAATTTCAAAGTTAATGTAGGAGATGACATAGAAGTTTTGTGGCTCAGTTTATACAAAGAATGTGAATTGCAGAATTTACAGTTAACTTCTAAATTGGTAAATAGAGACAAACAGAAATTGAGAAATATTCTACATTTGGTAGATTTTTTTCATAGTCTTGTGTTAGAGATTTCTAAGCAGGAAAATAGTGTAGAAGTGTAAGACGGTGATACTGATTCTGACTGTAATGTGGAAAATGAACAAGAAGTAAGACACGTGTCTATAACTGAAGGTGACCTTGGGTCTGACCAAGAGACGGACATACAGAAACCTGACATGGGAGGAGACATGACTGACATACGAGAAACCGACATACTAGGTGATGTGGGAGGAGACGTGAGTGACGTAGGAGGAACGGACGTACAAGAGCCACTAAAAATATCAGAGAATTCTGGAATTACCCAGGCTCAACTCCAAATTAAAATGAGGAAAAATTTGCTGAAATTATACAAAATCATGCCAAAATATGATGTCAAAATCCATGCCTGTAGAAATTCAGAGACATTTGATAAATTCTCTGATAAGTTTGATTTATCCAATGAGGAGAGGAATCAATTATTTTAAATATGGATTCCTGTGACATTGTCCAGACGTTTACATTTAATGCCCTGTGAAAATGACTCTCCTAATGGATGGGAAAATGATTCGGACAGATTAAGATATTTGATTTATTGTGTCACAAAGGATTTTCCCAACATAGAAGATCTGCAGAAACTAAGGATTGGTAGGAAGGAATGTACATATACATTCATGTCCATATTTGAACGGTTGTACAAAGCTCTCATCAAAAATGGAAAAGTACAACATATGATAACAACTTTTGTACAAAAATTCAAATTCCTAAATTCAGTTTCCCAAGTTATGGCATCACAAAAAAATTAATTATTTGAATGTGCGCAGATGCTGGATTCTGTTAGAAAACATGAGAATCGTGAAAAGAAAATAAATCAAGCTAAATTTATAAAACCAGGAAAGGTAAAATCTTACCAAAAGCCAATATCAAACTCTCCTAGACTGAGTCATCCCCATAGTGAACTCTATCAAATACGCAGAAGATTTCATATATGTTATAAGCCATATCAGCCAGTGCAAAGATCCATCTCTCCACAGAATGAGTTAATTCTCAGTCAGAACTGTGATTCTCTAAAAAAGAAAATGGCTGAAAATGATGGACAGAGACAGGTGAGACGACCAACTCACAGTGACGTCATGGAATGTGGACAGAAGAACAGGCAGTTCTCTGAGGTTTTGAAGGATAGAAAAATGTCTTTCCTAAATAGGGCGTTCCTGGAGATATTTGAGAGAGACAGAAGATTTGGTTTAGGGAGTGGCTAAGGAAAAACTGTAATTATAATGTTGTATCAAAATGTAATACAATGTCTCAATATTTATTTATAATCTCATACAGTAAATTGTAGTTACATAGTTTCGAATAGTTCATATATATACAGTACAGACCAAAAGTTTGGACACACCTTCTCATTTAAAGATTTTTCTGCATTTTCATGACTATGAAAATTGTACATTCACACTGAAGGCATCAAAACTATGAATTAACACATGTGGAATTTTATAGTTAACAAAAAAGTGTGAAACAACTGAAAATATGTCTTATATTCTAGGTTCTTCAAAGTAGCCACCTTTTGCTTTGATGACTGCTTTGCACACTCTTGGCATTCTCTTGATGAGCTTCATGAGGTAGTCACCGGAAATGGTTTTCACTTCACAGGTGTGCCCTGTCAGGTTAAATAAGTGGGATTTCTCGCCTTATAAATGGGGTTGGGACCATCAGTTGTTTTGTGCAGAAGTCAGGTGGATACACAGCTGATAGCCCTACTGAATAGACTGTTAGAATTTGTATTATGGCAAGAAAAAAGCAGCTAAGTAAAGAAAAACGAGTGGCCATCATTACTTTAAGAAATGAAGGTCAGTCAGTGCGAAAAATTGGGAAAACTTTGAAAGTGTCCCCAAGTGCAGTTGCAAAAACCATCAAGAGCTACAAAGAAACTGGCTCACATGAGGACCGCCCCAGGAAAGGAAGACCAAGAGTCACCTCTGCTTCTGAGGATAAGTTTATCCGAGTCACCAGCCTCAGAAATCGCAGGTTAACAACAGCTCAAATTAGAGACCAGGTCAATGCCACACAGAGTTCTAGCAGCAGACACATCTCTACAACAACTGTTAAGAGGAGACTTTGTGCAGCAGGCCTTCATGGTAAAATAGCTGCTAGGAAACCACTGCTAAGGACAGGCAACAAACAGAAGAGACTTGTTTGGGCAAAAGAACACAAGGAATGGACATTAGACCAGTGGAAATCTGTGCTTTGGTCTGATGAGTCCAAATTTGAGATCTTTGGTTCCAACCACCGTGTCTTTGTGCGATGCAGAAAAGGTGAACGGATGGACTCTACATGCCTGGTTCCCACCGTGAAGCATGGAGGAGGAGGAGGTGTGATGATGTGGGGGTGCTTTGCTGGTGACACTGTTGGGGATTTATTCAAAATTGAAGGCATACTGAACCAGCATGGCTACCACAGCATCTTGCAGCAGCATGCTATTCCATCCGGTTTGCGTTTAGTTGGACCATCATTTATTTTTCAACAGGACAATGACCCCAAGAACACCTCCAGGCTGTATAAGGGCTATTTGACCAAGAAGGAGAGTGATGGGGTGCTACGCCAGATGACCTGGCCTCCACAGTCACCAGACCTGAACCCAATCGAGATGGTTTGGGGTGAGCTGGACCGCAGAGTAAAGGCAAAAGGGCCAACAAGTGCTAAGCATCTCTGGGAACTCCTTCAAGATTGTTGGAAGACCATTTCCGGTGACTACCTCTTGAAGCTCATAAAGAGAATGCCAAGAGTGTGCAAAGCAGTCATCAAAGCAAAAGGTGGCTACTTTGAAGAACCTAGAATATAAGACATATTTTCAGTTGTTTCACATTTTTTTGTTAAGTATATAATTCCACATGTGTTAATTCATAGTTTTGATGCCTTCAGTGTGAATGTACAATTTTCATAGTCATGAAAATGCAGAAAAATCTTTAAATGAGAAGGTGTGTCCAAACTTTTGGTCTGTACTGTATATATATATACACTTGTCTAAGTAGAGATTGCGTATAATTGTATTTATATATACGTTTAAAAAATATATATATATATATTAATTAATAAATTAGAACTTCATATATATAAATTTAAGTAGCAATATTTTGAATTACATTAGAACCAACCAATATATGTATAAGATATTTAAATAATTCTGTTTCTGTATGAATTTGATATTTAATTTTATTTTCTTATATTTCCTTAGAGTTTTCATTCCAAAGCAGGATTTGATCAGAGAACTCTAAAATGGATTTATTTCTTTATTCACACAGGAAGTGAAAAAATTGCATGATTTTATGTGTATAACATTTTAAAATAATAACAATATATCTAGTTGAACTATAATATATATGTAATACTTATTAATTCTTTTGTGTTGCTAATATTTTCTGTGCATGAAGTGTTCGTGCAAATTAAAGTAGTTTTACAGCATGACGTGTGACAGCTGCGGCCTTTGAACTTTGAGCTAATAGTATAGGATCCCATTCATTCTATTTTCAACTGATGTAACTTAAGACCGGGCAGCCAGTGAAAAAAGAATCTAAGACAAGAGTTTTTTCAAGTGTCTGAAATTCCAGTGACTTACTCTCATATTATATAATATGTACTTGGGGAATATTCAAAGAAATATAAAGATATTCAATTGATATGGCAATGCGCGTTAATAAATTGGGATACAACAATTTTGGGTTAAATATATATATATATATATATCTAAAACTTCATATGTGGAATGTTTGAGTTGAACAGATCTGTGAATGTCAGAGTGAAGGTGACAGATGAGTAAATCAGCAGCTGCTAAGTGTGATTGATGTGACAGAGGCCTCGTATGTTTGTATGTTTGAAAAAAAAAAATGTTTCTTTATGTGAAGGTACAAAAATATATTTAATTCTGAGGAAATTATAATACATAATTAGGTATTACAGTGCCTACAAGTAGTATTCAACCCCCTGCAGATTTAGGTGGTTGACACATGCGGAATTAACTTGGCATTTTGACATTTGTACTGTAGATCAGCCTGGAAGTGGGAAATGCACTGCAGCAACTTTTTTTTTGTTTTTTTGTTTTTTTAAAACGTTAAAAGTTAATTCAGAGTGTCATTTATTATTCAACCCCTCAAACCACAAGAATTCTGTTTGGTCCCCCTAAAGTATTAAAAAGTAGTTCAGGCTCCAAGAATAATGAGCTTCACATGTGTGGATTAAAGATCTCTTTTGCCAGCCTTTTCTGACTATTTAAGAACCTCCCCAAACTTGTGAACAGCACTCAGACATGGTCAACATGGGAAAGACAAAAGAGCATTCCAAGGCCATCAGAGACAAGATCGTGGAGGGTCACAAGGCTGGCAAGGGGTACAAAACCCTTTCCAAGGAGTTGGGCCTACCTGTCTCCACTGTTGGGAGCATCATCCGTAAGTGGAAGGCTTATGGAACTACTGTTAGCCTTCCACGGCCTGGACAGCCTTTGAAAGTGTCCTCCCGTGCCGAGGCCAGGCTTGTCCGAAGAGTCAAGGCTGTAGCGCCGGCGTCCCTGCCCTCTGCTAGGCAGGGACGCTGTTCCCCTCACCTCTCTGCTCCGTGCCCGGCGTCCTCCTCCCGCTCTGCTGGCAGCGCGCGCTCCTTCCCGGCCACTGTGCTTAGGGCGCGCGCGCTCTCCCTCCCTCTTAAAGGGGCCGCGCGCGCCGTCCTAAGGAGTCCCCGGCCAATGGCCGGAGGACTTCACCATATATAAGGCACCTCCTCCAAAATGGAGGTGCCCGAGCAATGTTGTTGCACTGTTCACTACTCTGCTTCAGCCCTCAGGTCCCATTGCCAGTTACCTGCCAGATACCTGCCAGATTCCTGCCAGCTTGCTGTCTTATTCCTGCCTGATATTCTGCTACCTGCCTGCTAGCCTGAGGTCCGACGGTCTGCCTTACTACTCCTGTCAGGCTGTCTAAGGACCAGCTTGCCCGCTCACCTGGGAGTGCACATCAACTACCTGCCTGCTTGCCTGAGGTCCGACGGTCTGCCTTCCAACTCTTGTCAGTCTGTCTATGGACCAGCTTGCCCGCTCACCTGGGAGCGCACATCTGCTACCTGCCTGCTAGCCTACCTGGAGGCTCTGCCGTCACGTGCTGTGACCACCTGCCTGTCCAGTGACTCCTGCCCGCTCACCTGGGAGCGCTCATCTGCTGCCTGTCTGCTAGCCTACCTGGAGGCTCTGCCGTCACGTGCTGTGACCACCCGCCTGTCCAGAGACTTCTGCCCGCTCACCTGGGAGCGCTCATCTGCCGCCTGTCTGTTGGTCTTCCTGGAGGCTCCGCCGTCACATGCTGTGACCACCCGTTTATCCAGAGACTCTCGCCTGCTCACCTGGGAGCTCACGTCTACCATCAGCTGCCACAGGTCGTACCAACCCTTTACCCAGAGACTGCCCCGGTCACTTGCCGTGACCATCTGCCCGTTCATCCAGAGACTGCCCCGGTCACTTGCCGTGACCATCTGCCCGTTCACCCAGAGACTGCCCCGGTCACTTGCCGTGACCATCTGCCCGTTCATCCAGAGACTGCCCCGGTCACTTGCCGTGACCTCCTGCCCGTTCTTCTAGAGACTGTCCCGGTCACCTGCTGTAACTGCCTGCCTGGTCGCCACCCGCTCCCTTTCAAGGACCGCCCCCTTGTATAGTAGCTCAGAGGTTCCGCCTCCCAGACCCGTTACAGTTTGCTCGGGCCATGGAACCCGGTGGCACCCAAGCTCCCTCGCTCTCGGTCCTGTGTCATGAACTGTCCCGTCAGAGGTCCCAACAGGAGTCCATCCTGGGTCACCTGCGGAATGTCAATTCTCGCCTGGACACTCTGACTGCTCCGCCAGCAACCTCCGCCAGTGCCATGACTCGCAATCCGGCAGCTCCGCTGTCCACTAATACCATGGTATCCTACCCCGGACCCCGGCTTTCTGCACCTCCTCGCTTCGGAGGCGACTCCGCCCAGGCTCGGGGCTTCATAAATCAGTGCACCCTGCACTTTGAACTCCTGTCCCACCAGTTTAACTCCGACCGGGCCAAAATTGCCTTCATCATGTCCCATCTCACCGGGGAGACCCTGGCCTGGCTAAATCCTCTATGGGAGAGAGGAGACCCCCTGGTGTCCGACTTGCCTGCCTTTCTCATGGCTTTCCGGAAAGTCTTCGACGAACCCGGACGGAAGACCTCATCCGCATCATCACTGCTACGACCCCGTCAGGGAAGTCTCACCGTGGGCCAATATGCCATACGGTTCCGTACCCTTGCCTCGGAGCTGGCCTGGGATAACGACGCACTGGTATCCGTCTTCTGGGAGGGTCTGTCCGGCCGTATTAAAGATGAACTTGCCGGTCGGGACATTCCTACCACTCTCGATGACCTAATAACTCTTGCCACCCGGATTGACCTACGGTTCCAGGAGCGTGCCAAAGAGGTCACCCGTGAGAGGAGGTTTCCACGTCTAGCTCCTACTTTTCAGAAATCCGTCTCTCCCCAGGTACACTCTCCTGAGCCTATGCAGGTCGACCAGACCAAGATGGTCAAAACCCGTCAGGACTTACGCCGTGCCGAGGGGAGCTGCTTCTACTGTGGCAGTAAGGAGCACCGGATCCGTGCCTGCCCGGAGAGGTCGGGAAACGCCTGTGTCTAGGTTCGCTCAGAGAGGTCGACCTAAACAAGAATAAATCCTCTCCATCTCTGCTGCTGTCAGTCTCAATCGTCTGCGGGGAGAACCGTTATTTCGAACTAGCCCAACTTGACTCTGGAGCAGCAGGGAATCTTATTTCACAGTCCCTGGTAGAGAAATTCCGCATCCCCACCAAACCTCTGGCTGTACCCTTGTCTGTTGGTGCCGTGGATGGGGGTCTCTTACCACGCCCCATCCAACTCATCACCGAATCCATTACTCTGCAGGTGGGAATGCTGCATTCTGAGAGTATCTCCTTTCATGTTCTGCCTGGACTCTCTCACGCCCTCTTGCTAGGTCTACCTTGGCTCCAGAGACATGCACCCGTGGTTGACTGGCAGACCGGAGAAGTCCTTCGCTGGGGACAGGACTGCCATAAGACCTGTCTGGTTCCCGTCCATCCCGTCCGTCCTTCTCCTACCCCAGGTAATCTACCTGGACTTCCGATTCCTTATTGGTCTTATGCTGATGTCTTTAATAAAAAGGAGGCAGAGACACTACCCCCTCATAGACCATACGACTGCCCTATCGACCTGTTACCTGGTACTACTCCTCCCTGTGGGCGTATTTATCCATTATCCGCTGCTGAGACCCGGTCGATGTCCGAATATATTGAGGAGAATCTGGCCAGGGGATTCATCCGGAAATCTACCTCCCCGGCGGGAGCAGGCTTCTTTTTCGTCAAAAAGAAGGACGGCTCTCTCCGTCCCTGTATAGACTATAGAGGCCTTAACCAGATCACGGTGAAGAATAAGTACCCCCTTCCGCTCATTCCGGAGTTATTTGATCGTCTGAGGGGGGCTAGAATCTTCACCAAACTGGACCTCCGTGGGGCGTACAACCTGGTTTGTATCCGTCAGGGGGATGAATGGAAGACGACATTCAACACCCGGGCGGCCACTATGAATATCTGGTAATGCCCTTTGGTCTCTGTAACGCTCCTGCCGTCTTTCAACAGTTGGTCAATGACATCTTCCGGGACCTTCTCTACTCCTGCGTAGTGGTGTACCTGGACGACATCTTGGTCTTCTCTCCGGATCTCCAGACTCACCGGAGGGACGTTCGTCAGGTCCTGCTCAGGCTCAGGCAGAATCACCTCTTCGCTAAATACGAGAAGTGCCTCTTTGAGCAGACCTCGCTTCCGTTTTTGGGCTACATTATTTCTCAGACCGGCCTACGAATGGATCCAGAGAAACTGTCTGCCATCGAGAAATGGCCTCGACCGGAGGGGTTGAAGGCCATTCAGCGGTTCCTGGGCTTCGCCAACTACTACCGCCTCTTCATACCGCACTTCTCTTCCCGGACTGCCCCAATTTCCGCGCTCACCCGTAAGGGTACTAATCCCAAAGAGTGGCCGCCCGAAGCAGAGGAGGCCTTTCTTTCCTTAAAACAGGCCTTCTCTTCCGCCCCGGTGCTGCATCGCCCGGACGGCAACAAGCAGTTCTTCCTGGAAGTTGACGCCTCCTCCTCTGGAGCCGGAGCGGTACTTACTCAAAAATCATCTTCCGGGAGGATGGTAACTTGCGGCTTCTTCTCTAAACTCTTTTCCTCCTCAGAGCGCAATTATTCCATAGGAGACCGAGAGTTATTGGCCATCAAACTGGCATTGGAGGAGTGGCGTTACCTGCTCGAGGGGGCTCTTCACCCAGTAATAATTTACACTGACCACAAGAACTTGGCTTACCTCCAGCATGCCCAGAGACTTAACCCGCGCCAAGCCCGGTGGTCCTTGTTTTTTGCTCGCTTTGATTTTGTTCTTCATTTTCGCCCGGCTGACAAAAACGTCAAGGCGGACGCCTTGTCTCGATCCTTTCTGGTGTCTGATCTCGAGGAAGATCCGAAACACATCATCGATCCCGCCAGAGTAATGCAGGTGGCTCCCGTGAGTCTAAATCGTCTCCCTCCCGGAAAGACGTTCGTATCAGTACCTGATCGGGAGAAGATCCTTCACTGGGGTCACTCGTCTAAACTGGCTGGCCACGCCGGTCAGAAAAAGACCCTCCAGCTTATTACCCGGCACCACTGGTGGCCTACCCTGCACAAGGACGTAATAGACTTTGTTTCTGCCTGTGTGTCCTGCGCCCGCAACAAGGTTCCGAGACATCTGCCAGCCGGTCGCCTCCTTCCGCTTTCTGTACCTGCTGCCCCCTGGCAGCATATAGCAATGGACTTTATAACTGACCTCCCAGTCTCTGCCGGTTGTACGGTCATTTGGGTGGTCGCTGACCGCTTCTACAAGATGGCTCATTTCGTTCCCCTGCCAGGCCTCCCGTCTGCACCCGAGCTAGCTAAAGACTTTATTCGTCACATCTTTCGTTTTCATGGCCTGCCCCTCCACATCGTGTCGGATCGTGGGGTACAGTTCACCTCACGCTTCTGGAGAGCCACTTGTAAACTGCTAGACGTCACCCAGGACTTCTCTTCCGCTTACCACCCACAGTCCAATGGTCAAGTGGAGCGGATGAATCAGAACCTGACCAGTTACCTCCGGCACTTCGTTAATGCCCATCATTCAGACTGGGTGGATCTCCTACCATGGGCCGAGTTCTCTTATAACAATCACGAGAGCGAATCCTCCTCCAAATCCCCGTTTTTTGTAGTCTTTGGTCAGCATCCTCGGATTCCTTTTCCTGTCTCCACCTCTGTGGACAACCCGGCTGCGGAATCTCTCGTTAGCAAATTTTCCTCCATTTGGGAGAGTACCCGATCCGCACTCCTTCAGTCGTCCGAACGGATGAAAAGACACGCTGACAAAAAACGCCTGGATCCTCCACAATTTCGTCCTGGAGATAAAGTCTGGCTCTCATCTAAATATGTCCGACTCAAGATACCTTTTTACAAGTTAGGGCCTCGGTTCATCGGTCCTCTGGAGGTCATCAGTCAAATCAACCCAGTGGCCTATAAATTGAAACTCCCGGCCAACTTACGGATCCCTAACTCCTTCCATGTATCTCTCCTCAAACCTGTGGTACTTAACTCTTTTTCCAAGTCTACAGGTACGCCTCCTGCTCCGGTTTCTGCTGAGGACGAGTTTGAGGTAGAGAACATTCTTGCCACCAAAAGGGTAAGAGGAAAGACCTTTTTTCCAGTAGATTGGAAGGGGTTTGGTCCTGAGGAGAGAACGTGGGAGCCCCGGGAGAACATCCATGCCCCGCTCATCCTTGCTAAATTTCTGTCTGGCCTAAAAAAGGGGGGGCCTAAAGGGGGGGTACTGTAGCGCCGGCGTCCCTGCCCTCTGCTAGGCAGGGACGCTGTTCCCCTCACCTCTCTGCTCCGTGCCCGGCGTCCTCCTCCCGCTCTGCTGGCAGCGCGCGCTCCTTCCCGGCCACTGTGCTTAGGGCGCGCGCGCTCTCCCTCCCTCTTAAAGGGGCCGCGCGCGCCGTCCTAAGGAGTCCCCGGCCAATGGCCGGAGGACTTCACCATATATAAGGCACCTCCTCCAAAATGGAGGTGCCCGAGCAATGTTGTTGCACTGTTCACTACTCTGCTTCAGCCCTCAGGTCCCGTTGCCAGTTACCTGCCAGATACCTGCCAGATTCCTGCCAGCTTGCTGTCTTATTCCTGCCTGATATTCTGCTACCTGCCTGCTAGCCTGAGGTCCGACGGTCTGCCTTACTACTCCTGTCAGGCTGTCTAAGGACCAGCTTGCCCGCTCACCTGGGAGCGCACATCAACTACCTGCCTGCTTGCCTGAGGTCCGACGGTCTGCCTTCCAACTCTTGTCAGTCTGTCTATGGACCAGCTTGCCCGCTCACCTGGGAGAGCACATCTGCTACCTGCCTGCTAGCCTACCTGGAGGCTCTGCCGTCACGTGCTGTGACCACCTGCCTGTCCAGTGACTCCTGCCCGCTCACCTGGGAGCACTCATCTGCTGCCTGTCTGCTAGCCTACTTGGAGGCTCTGCCATCACGTGCTGTGACCACCCGCCTGTCCAGAGACTTCTGCCCGCTCACCTGGGAGCGCTCATCTGCCGCCTGTCTGTTGGTCTTCCTGGAGGCTCCGCCGTCACATGCTGTGACCACCCGTTTATCCAGAGACTCTCGCCTGCTCACCTGGGAGCTCACGTCTACCATCAGCCGCCACAGGTCGTACCAACCCTTTACCCAGAGACTGCCCCGGTCACTTGCCGTGACCATCTGCCCGTTCACCCAGAGACTGCCCCGGTCACTTGCCGTGACCATCTGCCCGTTCACCCAGAAACTGCCCTGGTCACTTGCCGTGACCATCTGCCCGTTCATCCAGAGACTGCCCCGGTCACTTGCCGTGACCTCCTGCCCGTTCTTCTAGAGACTGTCCCGGTCACCTGCTGTGACTGCCTGCCTGGTCGCCACCCGCTCCCTTACAAGGACCGCCCCCTTGTATAGTAGCTCAGAGGTTCCGCCTCCCAGACCCGTTACAAAGGCTAACCCAAGGACAACAAGGAAGGAGCTCCGGGAAGATCTCATGGCAGTGGGGACATTGGTTTCCATCAATACCATAAGTAACGTACTCCACCGCAATGGTCTCCGTTCCAGACGAGCCCGTAAGGTACCTTTACTTTCAAAGCGTCATGTCAAGGCTCGTCTACAGTTTGCTCATGATCACTTGGAGGACTCTGAGACAGACTGATTCAAGGTTCTATGGTCTAATGAGACCAAGATCGAGATCTTTGGTGCCAACCACACACGTGACGTTTGGAGACTGGATGGCACTGCATACGACCCCAAGAATACCATCCCTACAGTCAAGCATGGTGGTGGCAGCATCATGCTGTGGGGCTGTTTCTCTGCCAAGGGGCCTGGCCATCTGGTCCGCATCCATGGGAAGATGGATAGCACGGCCTAACTGGAGATTTTGGCCTTAACCCAATTGAAAACTTGTGGAAGGAGCTCAAGAATAAAGTCCACATGAGACACCCAAAGAACCTAGATAACTTGGAGAAGATCTGCATGGAGGAGTGGGCCAAGATAACTCCACAGACCTGTGCCGGCCTGATCAGGTCTTATAAAAGACGATTATTAGCTGTAATTGCAAACAAGGGTTATTCCACAAAATATTAAACATAGGGGTTGAATAATAATTGACACACACTTTTATGTTTAAAACTTAATAAAATTCAACTGAGCAACATAACTTTTTGGTTTGTAAGATTTATGCTTCTGTTCATAAAACCTACTCTCGTTTGCAGTTTGAAGGCTCTAACTTATTTGCATCTTATCAAACCAGCTAAATCTGCAGGGGGTTAAATACTACTTGTAGGCACTGTATCTACATATATATATTTCTATATTTCTTTAATAATTATTATTTCTTGATTTAACTAATAGTGGATAAGGGCAACCACACATCAAAATGGTTTACAAAGCAAATTTATATTTAGAATAATTTTCCACATGATAATATTCTTGAATAACTATAATATTATTTTTAATGGTTACCTAAATAGGTACACACCTCTCTTTAGTCAAATCTATGCTACTCATCGATATGAAATTTATGCACAATATTTCTAGAAGAATAATTATTTTTAATTTGGTTCTGATATATACATAAATTTTATAAAATAATATTTTTGGTATTAAGGGGGAAAATGTGTTTTTGATCCTGATTACATAATCACTTTTGATCAATATTTATTTTCCACACATTTTAATAAAGAAGAAATAATAATAAGGTACTATGGTATAATTAAGAAGGGTATTACATGCAAAGTTGCAAAATTTAATATTTTTTGGTGGTACAAGGTTATGACAAATATGAAATCATCCAGATAATGGAGATATAAGGGTATTTTTTATGGAGAATATAATTACTCTGCATTTGTCATTAAAATTTAAAGGTCTTATTTTTATTTTTATTCTTATTTTTACTCTTAATTTTATTTTTCATTTTTTAAATTTTATTCTTACTTTATACTTCTTATTTTTCTATTTTTTCATTTTTTAATTCT
The DNA here is from genome assembly GCF_046119375.1 of Phyllobates terribilis. NCBI lineage: Eukaryota > Metazoa > Chordata > Amphibia > Anura > Dendrobatidae > Phyllobates > Phyllobates terribilis. Next base: position 673,725,720 of record NW_027362764.1, on the reverse strand, counting down.
CATTTGATTTTATTTCAGTTCAATATCTCAATTGAGAAAACACATTAATATTTAATAAAGTAATGTCTAATACAAGAGTATTGCTTCATTAAATATATATTGCTAAGGAAAAAAATGTTTACATTTTCTGAGTAAACACAACAATTCATTCATTCATTTATTCATTCATTCATTCATTCATTCATACATTCATATATTTATTCATTTTGGTTCAGGAGTATACATTCTTTGATATTATTGGTTTAATAAAGATATAAAAACTTGTTTTTTCAAAATACACTGACACCTATGGGTTGGAAAAGGTAATTACACCTATGACATAAAAATGTTCTATCATATGGAGAACTTGATTGATAATGAATTATTATCTATTATTGTTTATTATTCCAAACATAATTTATTTTAATATTTTGATAATAATTAGATGGATATTACTGATTGCTATGGTACGCTGTGATATTATAGGTTAGGAAAAACTGCCAGATTTGGTATCAGATTAGGGAATGAAGACTTCAATCAAGACATCGCAATTATGAATTCTATCTTAATAAAGACTTTTAATTTTTATAAATCAAAGAGATTCTCAAAAGTTACAAGAAGAAGCAACTGATATCCGGACGTCTCAGAAGGTAACAGGTGTGAATGCTGAGTGTTATAATAGACTGTGTCCATTACATACAATACAATTCACACCACTGATCACCAGGACGGCAGAGGACGATGATCCTATATGTACTGTTTTGTGTTTAAGTTTCATCACGTTCCAGTGGTTTCTTATCACCTGCAACGCTTCAATGAAAGCTGGTGAACAGGTAATACCTGGCATATGTGTCCTGTATATAAAGGACTGAGTACTGGTTATGGTGCTATATAAAGCAGGAAAGTGTCAAGTTAACCCTTGCTTTACTGACCAAAGACGTCACATCTGTTCCAAAAGTGACACGAGACCAGTGCGGACACACGGAAGATTCCAAAGACGATCCAACGTAAGTCCAGGTGACACTGCACAGATATTAAAGCTACATTTCATCCATGGACTTTGTTTTCTTATCAACTGACACACATGATCTTTCTAATAAAGAGTACAGTTAATGGACTAAACAATAATGAACACAATTATGGACTGTACAATATCTACATGCTGTAATTTATTTAAAAGAAGTTTTCATCTAAAGACTGTGTTATAAAAGAACCAAGAAGAAGACGAGACGACGACCCGATGACATCAGATGATGACGATTGAACCCGCGATTGCTTCAATTTAGATATAGGGAAGTATAATTATACATATTACATGAATATTAGTCACGGCTTACCATAACATGAATTCAAATCATTATATAACAATAATCCGATATTAATACTATTATTACTATTATTATTATTATGGAAATTTAATGATATTGCCATGGAAGAAGGAAAGAAAAAATGATTGATGAATGTATCTTCTTTTGAGATTTTTCAGTTAAAGTCCTTTTATTCTCAAAAAAGGGGGAAATGTTAAATGGTTAATTATGGAAATTCATTTGGAATGTTAATCGATAATCATTTTTCTGAGTTCTATGCCTCAGCCATCGTGTCTAGTTGACATGCGCTATTTGTGTGTGTATTTTTGGTTCACTACCATATGTAGAACAGGTGTCCATACGACTGGCTATAAAAGCCCATGGTACAGAAAGGGGGGGCTCTCTTGCTCTGCCCACCCCACAAGACACAGAATCTTCATGCTGAGAAGCAGATGACATGTAGGCCTGGACACATGCTGGACAAAAACATGATTTACCAGCCAGGATCCAAGGAAAGATGGGTGAATCTCAACAATTAAGCTAATTATAGACAAATGTACAATTACTTTATAACTAATTATTGTATGTACCTGCTGCAATCTGATTCTTTTTAATGGACAATCCAAGAATAAATAGATACATTTTTTTATAAGAATATCGTGATATTGATACTTTGAGAAGTCCTCAGTAGAAAAAAATAATACAGGAAGAGTATTATTTTACAGTCTCCCATCCAAGTACTAACCAGGCCCAACCCTGCTTAGCTTGCAAGATCAGATGAGATCGGGCGTGTTCAGGGTGGTGTGGCCATAGGCAGAGACAAGCCTCTCACTTGCTGCTTTTCTACTTTGAAGTCTGGCTGCCGGCTGCCCTTTCCAGTGCTCAGCAAGACCAGGTCCTTTTGTGCTTTCCCTTCTCTTCAATTTTTTTGCTGGCTTCCTTAAAAGGTCTTGTAGACACAACGCCCCACTCAGAGCCGCTGAGCTCACTGATCGGCTGCAGCGCTGTCGACGGAACGTCAGCTTCACGGCCAATGCCTCAGGCCGGGAGCAGAGGCGAGACTCACCGGTAGACCCGGGTAGGGTGAGTAGAGCGCGTTTATTTGCTTTCTAATAGGCTGCAGCCGGGGATTAACTTTTAATGAAAGGGAACAATCCCTTTGACTGTCTGCAGCGCGCCACACCTAGGAAGCGCAATCTCACACACAAGCCAGCATGCACACGTGCTCGCACGTGACAACACCCCCTATCTGCCCCTACAACCTCTCCGTCACGATGCATCAGACTCTCCTGCCTGTTTTATGATTTCAGGGCCCTAGCAGGAATCACCCCCCCCTCTCCCCAATTCCTTCCTTGCCTTCCTGCCTTCCTTGCACTGAGGTTAGCTCTTTGTCAGCCGTCTGGCTTGGTAACACAAGCTTCTTTGCAGAGAAACATGTTACTTCTGCTGGCCCTCGCTAGGCGACCGGCATCCAAAACCTTCCCTGGGCACTTGCTGAATGCCTGGCCCCTTCACGGCCCTGGGTGCTTTTAACGCCATCATTTCCACCCGGCGAGCTGCGGAGTCAATAAGCACTCCTAGCCTTGACAAGGAGCTCGGTGTCAGGCCTGCGTGAAGGCGGCGGGGTAGCGTACTTAGCTGCCAACTGGCTCAGAGGCCTTGGGGCTTCCATCATCTAAGTTACTTAACGTCGGTGTCCGGCAAGGCGCCGTTCCATGCTAGCCGAGCTGGGCAGTAGGGCAAAACGTTATCAAAATGGTCTACAGCACCCGGTGTTCCCAGGAGGTCTCCCATCCAAGTACTGTCTGAGCCCAGCCCTGCTTTGCTTCCGAGATCAGACGAGAATGGGCGTATCCAAGGTGGTATTGCCAGTAGACGCTGCTTGATCCATCGCCCGGCCAGCCTTTCTCAGGATCGCTTGGCGGCGAGTGTAACATACCTGGCGGCGTCCTTGCATAGTGGTCCATCTCCCACTGTGCAAGAGCGCGCACTTGATCTCCTGTCCAGAATGTCTCTCTGGCTTCCCTCCATGCTGTCTGTTTGTGTCTGTTTCTGCTGCTTAAGGGCGGCGCCCGATCACTTCCTGCTTTTTGTACCTGCTGTGGGTCACACCCCTTGTGCGTCCTCAGCCTATTGCTGTCTGTCACCTGGTATATATCTCAGCTGCTCCCATCTATCCCTGCCTGAGCATAGTGTTTCATTCAGTGTGTGCTTGCACTCTGAAGGTGCCAGGTCCCGTTCTTTGTCTCCTGCCTTGCGGTATCAGTTCCCGTGTCTGAACTGAGTCCTGTCTATGTCTCCTGCCTTGCGGTATCAGTTCCCGTGTCTGAACTGAGTCCTGTCTTTGTCTCCTGCCTTGCGATATCAGTTCCCGTGTCTGAACTTAGTCCTGTCTATGTCTCCTGCCTTGCGGTATCAGTTCCCGTGTCTGAACTGAGTCCTGTCTGTGTACTCTTGCCTGCTGCCTCTCCTGGAGGCTGTATTTCCAGTCCTGTCTGAACACGCTCCTAGCCTGTTCCTCCCGCCTTCTAGGGGCCGATTACCTAGACCCGCTCCTGTATCTTGTCTGTCCTGTCTGAACACGCTCCTTGCCTGTTCGTCCCGCCTCTCTGGGGGCCGTATTCCCAGACCCGCTCCTGTATCCCGCTGCATTGTCGGTCTCCTCCGTACACTCAGTTCCAGTCTGAACTCTCTCCTATCCTTTACCTGTTTTGCCTCTATGTCCGTTCCCTTCCTTTTTCTGCAGAGTCTGAACTCGTACCTAACTCCTGCTTGTTGTCTCTGTACTCCCGTTTGTGAGTTTGTGGTCCACTCACTACTTCACTGCAAGTACCCTGCGGGTATCTGGCTCTGCCTTTCTCTTCCTGTCTGTTCCGTGTGAACAGAGCCCTGTCCCCCCTGCTCTGCTTTGTTTGCCGCTCTGCGGTTTCCGCTCTGCTCCTGCCTTGTTTACCGCTCTGCGGTTTCCGCTCTGCTAATTCCTTGTTTACCGCTCTGCGGTTTCCGCTCTGCTCCTGCCTTGTTTACTGCTCTGCGGTTTCCGCTCTGCTCCTGCATACTTAGCCGCTCTGCGGTTTCTGCTCTGCTCCTGCCTTGTTTGCCGCTCTGCGGTTTCCGCTCTGCTCCTGCATACTTAGCCGCTCTGCGGTTTCCGCTCTGATCCTGCCTACTTAGCCACTCTGCGGTTTCCGCTCTGCTCCTGCCTTGTTTACCGCTCTGCGGTTTCCGCTCTGCTCCTGCCTTGTTTGCCGCTCTGCGGTTTCCGCTGTGCTCCTGCCTACCTAGCCGCTCTGCGGTTTCCGCTCTGCTCCTGCCTACTTAGCCGCTCTGCGGTTTTCGCTCTGCTCCTGCCTTGTTTACCGCTCTGCGGTTTCCGCTCTGCTCCTGCCTTGTTTACCGCTCTGCGGTTTCCGCTCTGTTCCTGCTTAGCTTGCCGCTCTTGCGGTTTCCACTCTGCTCTTGCCTTGCTTGCCGCTCCTGCGGTTTCTGCTCTGCATCTGCTCGCTGCTCCGGCAGTCCTGTCCTGCTCTGCTTCTGCTCGCTGCTCCGGCGGTCCCGTCCTGCTCTGCATCTGCTCGCTGCTCCGGCAGTCCTGTCCTGCTCTGCTTGCGCTCGCTGCTCCGGCAGTCCCGTCCTGCTCTGCTCTTGCCCACCGCTTCGGGCATTCCCTCTCTGCTGTGTTTGGCTACCGCATCTGCGGTTCTTTTTCTGGGTCTTGTCCTCTCTGTGCTCCAGCCCGTCCTTCTGGCCAGTACCTCCCCGCCTGCATACTCGCCTGTATCCACCCGTCTGCATACCTGCCGTGTTCGCTTATATCCACCAGTCTGTGCCAGCCTAACCTGCCTGTTCCAGTAATCCCTGTGTGGGTCAACCCCCGTGTCCGGAGTTTGACCTGGAGTAGCACCTGGTACGTCTGCCCGGTTTCTCCTTGGTGCACTGGCGTCGTATGCCGTCGTGCCACCTTGGTCGGATCGGCCAGATACTTAGTCACGCCCCTCCAGGCACTCTCCGGTTCATGGTCCAGTGGAACCACTACTCCCGCACACGCCAGTCAGTCCGGGCGTGTGCATAAAAGCGAGCAATCTGGCCGTGACGGGGCGGGCTCCGAAGGGTCCATGCAAAGTCTGTGCCGTCCCTACAGGTGTGGTTTGTTTAGCAGTGATTCACCCGCCACATCAGGTGTCTTCAAAAATGTCTCGGCACAGGGTCTGCTGCAGGCTAAACCCTTCATCGCGGTAATGTGACAGAAAGAGCAAGCTGGACCCGTAACTTGGGGGCGGAGCGAGACGTCCAGGGGTGAATGAAGGAAGAGGGTGAGATGGTTGCCAGTGACTTTGAGCTGCTCTTCAGGGGGGAGGGTCGTGTTGCCTGCAAAGGTCTTCTGCTTGGGGTTACCGGTGGTTGCCTCCAGCCACGCGGGAGACGCTGGTCCTGGTGAAAAGGAGCCTAGTATTAAAAGTAAAGAAGCAACAATGCTGGAGGCCCACGGTGATCAGAAGGATGCTGGTATTTTGCAGAGATGAAATAGTGCAAGAGAGAAAGCAAATGAAAAAAAGAAAAGAGAATGAATGTGTGCACTTGTGAAAGGGAATGGAAAAAAGGCATAGAAGAGAGTGCCCCCTGCTGGTGGAAGGAAGGAAAAAGCAAAAGCCTACAGCACCTGGTATTCCCAAGCGGTCTCCCATCCACATACTAACCATGCCTGACCCTGCTTAGCTTCCAAAATCAGATGAGAGCAAGTGTGTTCAGGGCAGTGTGGCCGTAGACAGAGACCACCCTATCACTTGCTGCTTTTCTACTTTGAAGTCTGGCTGCCGGCTTCCCTTTCCAGTGTTCAGCAAGACCAGGTCCTTTTGTGCTTTCCCTTCTCTTCAATTTTTTTGCTGGCTTCCTTAAAAGGTCACTGATCGGCTGCAGCGCTGTCGACGGAACGTCAGCTTCACGGCCAATGCCACAGGCCGGGAGCAGAGGCGACACTCACTGGTAGACCCAGGTAGGGTGAGTAGAGCGCGGTTAGTTGCTTTCTAATAGCCTGCAGCCGGGGATTAACTTTTAATGAAAGGGAACAATCCCTTTGACTGTCTGCAGCGCGCCACACCTAGGAAGCGCACTCTCACACACAAGCCAGCATGCACACGTGCTCGCACGTGACAACATCCCCTATCTGCCCCTACAACCTCTCCGTCACCATGCGTCAGACTCTCCTGCCTGTTTTATGATTTCAGGGCCTTAGCAGGAATCACCCCCCCCCCTCCCCAATTCCTTCCACATCTTCCTTGCCTTCCTTGCACTGAGGTTAGCTCTTTGTCAGCCGTCTGGCTTGGTTACACAAGCTTCTTTGCAGAGAAACATGTTACTTCTGCTGGCCCTCGCTAGGCGGCCGGCATCCAAAGCTTTCCCTGGGCAATTGCTGAAAGCCTGGCCCCTTCACGGCACCGGGTGCTTTTAACGCCATCATTTCCACACGGCGAGCTGTGGAGTCAATAAGCACTCCTAGCCGTGGCAAGGAGCTCGGTGTCAGTCCTGCGTGAGGGCGGCGGGGTAGCGTACTTAGCTGCCAACTGGCTCGCGTACTTAGCTGCCAACTGGCTCAGAGGCCTTGGGGCTTCCATCATCTAAGTTACTTAAGGTCGGTGTCCGGCAAGGCGCCGTTCCATGCTAGCCGAGCTGGGCAGTAAGGCAAAACGTCATCAAAATGGTCTACAGCACCTGGTGCTCCCGGGAGGTCTCCCATCCAAGTACTGTCCGAGCCCAGCCCTGCTTTGCTTCCAAGATCAGAGGAGACACGCGTATCCAAGGAGGTATGGCCAGTGGACGCTGCTTGATCCATCGCCCGGCCAGCCTTTCTCAGGATCGCTTGATGGCGAGCAATCTGGCCGTGACGTGGCGGGCTCCGAAGGGTCCATGCAAAGGCTGTGCCGTCCCTACAGGTGTGGTTTGTTTAGTAGTGATTCACCCGCCGCATCAGGTGTCTTCAAAAATGTCTCGGCGCAGGGTCTCCTGCAGGCTAAACCCTTCATCGCGGTAATGTGACAGAAAGAGCAAGCTGGACACGTAACTTGGGGGCGGAGCGAGACGTCCAAGGGTGAATGAAGGAAGAGGGTGAGATGGTTGCCAGTGACTTTGAGCTGCTCTTCAGGGGGAAGGGTCGTGTTGCCTGCAAAGGTCTTCTGCTTGGGGTTACCGTTTGTTGCCTCCAGCCACACGGGAGACGCTGGTCCTGGTGAAAAGGAGCCTAGTATTAAAAGTAAATAAGCAACAATGCTGGAGGCCCACGGTGATCAGAAGGATGCTGGTATTTTGCAGAGATGAAATAGCGCAAGAGAGAAAGCAAATGAAAAAAAGAAAAGAGAATGAATGTGTGCACTTGTGAAAGGGAATGGAAAAAAGGCATAGAAGAGAGTGCCCCCTGCTGGTGGAAGGAAGGAACAAGCAAAAGCCTACAGCACCTGGTATTCCCAGGTGGTCTCCCATCCAAGTACTAACCAGGCCCAACTCTGCTTAGCTTCTGAGATCAGACGAGATCAAGCGTGTTCAGGGTGGTGTGGCGGTAGGCAGAGACAAGCTTCTCACTTGCTGCTTTTCTACTTTGAAGTCTGGCTGCCGGCTGCCCTTTCCAGTGCTCAGCAAGACCAGGTCCTTTTGTGCTTTCCCTTCTCTTCAATTTTTTTGCTGGCTTCCTTAAAAGGTCTTGTAGACACAACGCCCCACTCAGAGCCGCTGAGCTCACTGATCGGCTGCAACACTGTCGACGGAACGTCAGCTTCGCGGCCAATGCCACAGGCCGGGAGCAGAGGTGAGACTCACCGGTAGACCCGGGTAGGGTGAGTAGAGCGCGGTTAGTTGCTTTCTAATAGCCTGCAGCCGGGGATTAACTTTTAATGAAACGGAACAATCCCTTTGACTGTCTGCAGCGCGCCACACCTAGGAAGCGCACTCTCACACATAAGCCAGCATGCACACATGCTCGCACGTGACAACACCCCCTATCTGCCCCTACAACCTCTCCGTCACCATGCGTCAGACTCTCCTGCCTGTTTTATGATTTCAGGGCCCTAGCAGGAATCACCCCCCCTCCCCAATTCCTTCCGCACCTTCCCTGCCTTCCTTGCACTGAGGTTAGCTCTTTGGCAGCCGTCTGGCTTGGTTACACAAGCTTCTTTGCAGAGAAACATGTTACTTCTGCTCGCACTCGCTAGGCGGCCGGCATCCAAAACCTTTCCTGGGCACCTGCTGAAAGCCTGGCCCCTTAACGGCCCCGGGCGCTTTTAACGCCATCATTTCCACATGGCGAGATGCGGAGTCAATAACCACTCCTAACCGCGGCAAGGAGCTCGGTGTCAGGCCTGCGTGAAGGGCGGTGGGGTAGCGTACTTAGCTGCTAACTGGCTCAGAGGCCTTGGGGCTTCCATCATCTAAGTTACTTAAGGTCGGTGTCCGGCAAGGCGCCGTTCCATGCTAGCCGAGCTGGGCAGTAGGGCAAAACGTCATCAAAATGGTCTACAGCACCCGGTGTTCCCAGGAGGTCTCCCATCCAAGTACTGTCCAAGCCCAGCCCTGCTTTGCTTCTGAGATCAGACAAGATAAGGCGTATCCAAGGTGGTATGGCCAGTAGACGCTGCTCGATCCATCGCCCGGCCAGCCTTTCTCAGGATCGCTTGGTGGCGTCAATTTGGCCATGACGGGGCGGGCTCCGAAGGGTCCATGCAAAGTCTGTGCCGTCCCTACAGGTGTGGTTTATTTAGCAGTGATTCACCCGCCGCATCAGGTGTCTTCAAAAATGGCTTGGCTCAGGGTCTCCTGCAGGCTAAACCCTTCATCTCGATAATGTGACAGAAAGAGCAAGCTGGACCCGTAACTTGGGGGCTGAGCGAGACGTCCAGGGGTGAATGAAGGAAGAGGGTGAGATGGTTGCCAGTGACTTTGAGCTTCTCTTCAGGTTGGAGGGTCGTGTTGCCTGCAAAGGCCTTCTGCTTGGGGTTACCGGTGGTTGCCTCCAGCCACCCGGGAGACGCTGGTCCTGGTGAAAAGGAGCCTAGTATTAAAAGTAAAGAAGCAACAATGCTGGAGGCCCACGGTGATCAGAAAGATGCTGGTATTTTGCCGAGATGAAATAGTGCAAGAGAGAAAGCAAATGAAAAAAAGAAAAGAGAATGAATGTGTGCACTTGTGAAAGGTAATGGAAAAAAGGCATAGAAGAGAGTGCCCCCTGCTGGTGGAAGGAAGGAAAAAGCAAAAGCCTACAGCACCTGGCATTCCCAGGCGGTCTCTGTTAAATGGTTAATTATGGAAATTCATGGAATGTTAATCGATAATCATTTTTCTGAGTTCTATGCCTCAGCCATCGTGTCTAGTTGACATGCGCTATTTGTGTGTATTTTTGGTTCACTACCATATGTAGAACAGGTGTCCATACGACTGGCTATAAAAGCCCATGGTACAGAAAGGGGGGGCTCTCTTGCTCTGCCCACCCCACAGGACACAGAATCTTCATGCTGAGAAGCAGATGACATGTAGGCCTAGACACATGCTGGACAAAGACATGATTTACCAGCCAGGATCCAAGGAAAGATGGGTGAATCTCAACAATTAAGCTAATTATGGACAAATGGACAATTACTTTATAACTAATTATTGTATGTACCTGCTGCAATCTGATTCTTTTTAATGGACAATCCAAGAATAAATAGATACATTTTTTATAAGAATATCGTGATATTGATACTTTGAAAAGTCCTCAGTAGAAAAAAATAATACAGGAAAAGTATTATTTTACAATGGTGAGCCAGCCAGTCCTGTTTTTTTGTTTTTTAAATTAAGTAAGAGAATTTCTTCCGTGAACAAGGAGGGAGTCCTGACGAGCTGAACAGCTGTTGTTCACGTGTCAGTAAATTCACTAGTTTGTCACGGGAAGCAGAAAGGACCTACAGACTGAGGAAAGACAGGAAGCAGAGGTACTAACAAGGAACAGAATCACACAGGAAAAGAATCAGACGAACTGAAGACAGGACGTGCTGATAAAGAGAAGCCAAGGAATCTTAAGGTAAGCAAAATATGGATATAATTTCTTCTTTTGCTAAACAAAGTAATATTAATTTCAAAGTTAATGTAGGAGATGACATAGACGTTTTGTGGCTCAGTTTATACAAAGAATGTGAATTGCAGAATTTACAGTTAACTTCTAAATTGGTAAATAGAGACAAACAGAAATTGAGAAATATTCTACATTTGGTAGATTTTTTTCATAGTCTTGTGTTAGAGATTTCTAAGCAGGAAAATAGTGTAGAAGTGTCAGACGGTGATACTGATTCTGACTGTAATGTGGAAAATGAACAAGAAGTAAGACACGTGTCTGTAACTGAAGGTGACCTTGGGTCTGACCAAGAGATGGACATACAGAAACCTGACATGGGAGGAGACATGACTGACATACGAGAAACCGACATACTAGGTGATGTGGGAGGAGACGTGAGTGACGTAGGAGGAAAGGACGTACAAGAGCCACTAAAAATATCAGAGAATTCTGGAATTACCAGGCGCAACTCCAAATTAAAATGAGGAAAAATTTGCTGAAATTATACAAAATCATGCCAAAATATGATGTCAAAATCCATACCTGTAGAAATTCAGAGACATTTGAGAGCTTCTCTGATAAGTTTGATTTATCCAATGAGGAGAGGAATCAATTATTTAAAATATGGATTCCTGTGACATTGTCCAGACATTTACATTTAATGCCCTGTGAAAATGACTCTCCTAATGGATGGGAAAATGATTCGGACAGATTAAGATATTTGATTTATTGTGTCACAAAGGATTTTCCCAACATAGAAGATCTGCAGAAACTAAGGATTGGTAGGAAGGAATGTACATATACATTCATGTCCATATTTGAACGGTTGTACAATGCTCTCATCAAAAATGGAAAAGTACAACATATGATAACAACTTTTGTACAAAAATTCAAATTCCTAAATTCAGTTTCCCAAGTTATGGCATCACAAAAAAATTCATTATTTGAATGTGCGCAGATGCTGGATTTTGTTAGAAAACATGAGAATCGTGAAAAGAAAATAAATCAAGCTAAATTTATAAAACCAGGAAAGGTAAAATCTTACCAAAAGCCAATATCAAACTCTCCTAGACTGAGTCATCCCCATAGTGAACTCTATCAAATACGCAGAAGATTTCATATATGTTATAAGCCATATCAGCCAGTGCAAAGATCCATCTCTCCACAGAATGAGTTAATTCTCAGTCAGAACTGTGATTCTCTAAAAAGGTAAATGGCTGAAACTGATGGACAGAGACAGGTGAGACGACCAACTCACAGTGACGTCATGGAATGTGGACAGAAGAACAGGCAGTTCTCTGAGGTTTTGAAGGATAGAAAAATGTCTTTCCTAAATAGGGCGTTCCTGGAGATATTTGAGAGAGACAGAAGATTTGGTTTAGGGAGTGGCTAAGGAAAAACTGTAAATATAATGTTGTATCAAAATGTAATACAATGTCTCAATATTTATTTATAATCTCATACAGTAAAATTGTAGTTACATAGTTTCTAATAGTTCATATATATATATATATATATATATATATATATATATATACACTTGTCTAAGTAGAGATTGCGTATAATTGTATTTATATATACGTTTATAAAATATATATATATATTAATTAATAAATTAGAACTTCATATTTATAAATTTAAGTAGCAATATTTTGAATTCCATTAGAACCAACCAATATATGTATAAGATATTTAAATAATTCTGTTTCTGTATGAATTTGATATTTAATTTTATTTTCTTATATTTCCTTAGAGTTTTCATTCCAAAGCAGGATTTGATCAAAGAACTCTAAAATGGATTTATTTCTTTATTCACACAGGAAGTGAAAAAATTGCATGATTTTATGTGTATAACATTTTAAAATAATAACAATATATCTAGTTGAACTATAATATATATGTAATACTTATTAATTCTTTTGTGTTGCTAATATTTTCTGTGCATGAAGTGTTCGTGCAAATTAAAGTAGCTTTACAGCATGACGTGTGACAGCTGCGGCCTTTGAACTTTGAGCTAATAGTATAGGATCCCATTCATTCTATTTTCAACTGATGTAAGTTAAGACCGGGAAGCCAGTGAAAAAGGAATCTAAGACAAGTTTTTTCAAGTGTCTGAAATTCCAGTGACTTACTCTCATATTATATAATATGTACTTGGGGAATATTCAAAGAAATATAAAGATATTCAAATGATATGGCAATGCACATTAATAAATTGGGATACAACAATTTTGGGTTAAATATATATATATATCTAAAACTTCATATGTGGAATGTTTGAGTTGAACAGATCTGTGAATGTCAGAGTGAAGGTGACAGATGAGTAAATCAGCAGCTGCTAAGTGTGATTGATGTGACAGAGGCCTCGTATGTTTGTATGTTTGAAAAAAAAAAATGTTTCTTTATGTGAAGGTACAAAAATATATTTGATTCTGAGGAAATTATAATACATAATTAGGTATTATCTACATATATATATTTCTATATTTCTTTAATAATTATTATTTCTTGATTTAACTAATAGTGGATAAGGGCAACCACACATCAAAATGGTTTACAAAGCAAATTTATATTTAGAATAATTTTCCACATGATAATATTCTTGAATAACTATAATATTATTTTTAATGGTTACCTAAATAGGTACACACCTCTCTTTAGTCAAATCTATGCTACTCATCGATATGAAATTTATGCACAATATTTCTAGAAGAATAATTATTTTTAATTTGGTTCTGATATATACATAAATTTTATAAAATAATATTTTTGGTATTAAGGGGGAAATTGTGTTTTTGATCCTGATTACATAATCACTTTTGATCAATACTTATTTTCCACACATTTTAATAAAGAAGAAATAATAATAATGTACTATGGTATAATTAAGAAGGGTATTACATGCAAAGTTGCATAATTTAATATTTTTTGGTGGTACAAGGTTATGACAAATATGAAATCATCCAGATAATGGAGATATAAGGGTATTTTTTATGGAGAATATAATTACTCTGCATTTGTCATTAAAATTTAAAGGCCTTATTTTTATTTTTATTCTTATTTTTACTCTTAATTTTATTTTTCATTTTTAAAATTTTATTCTTACTTTATACTTATTTTTCTATTTTTTCATTTTTTAATTCTCATTTGATTTTATTTGAGTTCAATATCTCAATTGAGAAAACACATTAATATTTAATAAAGTAATGTCTAATACAAGAGTATTGCTTCATTAAATATATATTGCTAAGGAAAAAAATGTTTACATTTTCTGAGTAAACACAACAATTCATTCATTCATTTATTCATTCATTCATTCATACATTCATATATTTATTCATTTTGGTTCAGGAGTATACATTCTTTGATATTATTGGTTTAATAAAGATATAAAAACTTGTTTTTTCAAAATACACTGACACCTATGAGTTGGAAAAGGTAATTACACCTATGACATAAAAATGTTCTATCATATGGAGAACTTGATTGATAATGAATTATTATCTATTATTGCTTATTATTCCAAACATAATTTATTTTAATATTTTGATAATAATTAGATGGATTTTACTGATTGCTATGGTACGCTGTGATATTATCAGATGAGATCGGGCGTATCCAAGGTGGTATGGCCAGTAGAAGCTGCTCGATCCATCGCCCGGCCAGCCTTTCTCAGGATCGCTTGGTGGCGAGCAATCTGGCCGTGACGGGGCGGGCTCCGAAGGGTCCATGCAAAGTCTGTGCCGTCCCTACAGGTGTGGTTTGTTTAGCAGTGATTCACCCGTCGCATCAGGTGTCTTCAAAAATGGCTAGGCGCAGGGTCTCCTGCAGGCTAAACCCTTCATCGCGGTAATGTGACAGAAAGAGCAAGCTGGACCCGTAACTTGGTGGCGGAGCGAGACGTCCAGGGGTGAATGAAGGAAGAGGGTGAGATGGTTGCCAGTGACTTTGAGCTGCTCTTCAGGGGGGAGGGTCGTGTTGCCTTCAAAGGTCTTCTGCTTGGGGTTACCGGTGGTTGCCTCCAGCCACGCGGGAGACGCTGGTCCTGGTGAAAAGGAGCCTAGTATTAAAAGTAAAGAAGCAACAATGCTTTAGGCCCACGGTGATCAGAAGGATGCTGGTATTTTGCAGAGATGAAATAGCGCAAGAGAGAAAGCAAATGAAAAAAAGAAAAGAGAATGAATTTGTGCACTTGTGAAAGGGAATGGAAAAAAGGCATAGAAGAGAGTGCCCCCTGCTGATGAAAGGAAGGAAAAAGCAGAAGCCCACAGCACCTGGTATTCCCAGGCGGTCTCTGTTAAATGGTTAATTATGGAAATTCATTTGGAATGTTAATCGATAATCATTTTTCTGAGTTCTATGCCTCAGCCATCGTGTCTAGTTGACATGCGCTATTTGTGTGTGTATTTTTGGTTCACTACCATATGTAGAACAGGTGTCCATACGACTGGCTATAAAAGCCCATGGTACAGAAAGGCGGGGCTCTCTTGCTCTGCCCACCCCACAAAACACAGAATCTTCATGCTGAGAAGCAGATGACATGTAGGCCTGGACACATGCTGGACAAAGACATGATTTACCAGCCAGGATCCAAGGAAAGATGGGTGAATCTCAACAATTAAGCTAATTATGGACAAATGGACAATTACTTTATAACTAATTATTGTATGTACCTGCTGCAATCTGATTCTTTTTAATGGACAATCCAAGAATAAATAGATAGATTTTTTTATAAGAATATCGTGATATTGATACTTTGAGAAGTCCTCAGTAGAAAAAAATAATACAGGAAGAGTATTATTTTACAATGGTGAGCCAGCCAGTCCTGTTTTTTTGTTTTTTTAAATTAAGTAAGTGAATTTCTTCCGTGAACAAGGGGGGAGTCCTGACGAGCTGAACAGCTGTTGTTCACGTGTCAGTAAAATTCACTAGTTTGTCACGAGAAGCAGAAAGGACCTACAGACTGAGGAAAGACAGGAAGCAGAGGTACTAACAAGGAACAGAATCACACAGGAAAAGAATCAGATGAACTGAAGACAGGACGTGCTGATAAAGAGAAGCCAAGGAATCTTAAGGTAAGCAAAATATGGATATAATTTCTTCTTTTGCTAAACAAAGTAATATTAATTTCAAAGTTAATGTAGGAGATGACATAGAAGTTTTGTGGCTCAGTTTATACAAAGAATGTGAATTGCAGAATTTACAGTTAACTTCTAAATTGGTAAATAGAGACAAACAGAAATTGAGAAATATACTACATTTGGTAGATTTTTTTCATAGTCTTGTGTTAGAGATTTCTAAGCAGGAAAATAGTGTAGAAGTGTCAGACGGTGATACTGATTCTGACTGTAATGTGGAAAATGAACAAGAAGTAAGACAAGTGTCTGTAACTGAAGGTGACCTTGGGTCTGACCAAGAGACGGACAAACAGAAACCTGACATGGGAGGAGACATGACTGACATATGAGAAACCGATATACTAGGTGATGTGGGAGGAGACGTGAGTGACGTAGGAGGAACGGACGTACAAGAGCCACTTAAAATATCAGAGAATTCTGGATTTACCCAGGCTCAACTCCAAATTAAAATGAGGAAAAATTTGCTGAAATTATACAAAATCATGCCAAAATATGATGTCAAAATCCATGCCTGTAGAAATTCAGAGACATTTGAGAGCTTCTCTGATAAGTTTGATTTATCCAATGAGGAGAGGAATCAATTATTTAAAATATGGATTCCTGTGACATTGTCCAGACGTTTACATTTAATGCCCTGTGAAAATGACTATCCTAATGGATGGGAAAATGATTCGGACAGATTAAGATATTTGATTTATTGTGTCACAAAGGATTTTCCCAACATAGAAGATCTGCAGAAACTAAGCATTGGTAGGAAGGAATGTACATATACATTCATGTCCATATGTGAACGGTTTTCCAAATCTCTCATCAAAAATGGAAAAGTACAACATATGATAACAACTTTTGTACAAAAATTCAAATTCCTAAATTCAGTTTCCCAAGTTATGGCATCACAAAAAAATTCATTATTTGAATGTGCGCAGATGCTGGATTTTGCTAGAAAACATGAGAATCGTGAAAAGAAAATAAATCAAGCTAAATTTATAAAACCAGGAAAGGTAAAATCTTACCAAAAGCCACTATCAAACTCTCCTAGACTGAGTCATCCCCATAGTGAACTCTATCAAATACACACCTCTCTTTAGTCAAATCTATGCTACTCATCGATATGAAATGTATGCACAATATTTCTAGAAGAATAATTATTTTTAATTTGGTTCTGATATATACATAAATTTTATAAAATAATATTTTTGGTATTAAGGGGAAAATGTGTTTTTGATCCTGATTACATAATCACTTTTGATCAATACTTATTTTCCACACATTTTAATAAAGAAGAAATAATAATAAGGTACTATGGTATAATTAAGAAGGGTATTACATGCAAAGTTGCATAATTTAATATTTTTTGTTGGTACAAGGTTATGACAAATATGAAATCATCCAGATAATGGAGATATAAGGGTATTTTTTATGGAGAATATAATTACTCTGCATTTGTCATTAAAATTTAAAGGCCTTATTTTTATTTTTATTCTTATTTTTACTCTTAATTTTATTTTTCATTTTTAAAATTTTATTCTTACTTTATACTTCTTATTTTTCTATTTTTTCATTTTTTAATTCTCATTTGATTTTATTTGAGTTCAATATCTCAATTGAGAAAACACATTAATATTTAATAAAGTAATGTCTAATACAAGAGTATTGCTTCATTAAATATATATTGCTAAGGAAAAAAATGTTTACATTTTCTGAGTAAATACAACAATTCATTCATTCATTTACTCATTCATTCATTCATTCATACATTCATATATTTATTCATTTTGGTTCAGGAGTATACATTCTTTGATATTATTGGTTTAATAAAGATATAAAAACTTGTTTTTTCAAAATACACTGACACCTATGGGTTGGAAAAGGTAATTACACCTATGACATAAAAATGTTCTATCATATGGAGAACTTGATTGATAATGAATTATTATCTATTATTGTTTATTATTCCAAACATAATTTATTTTAATATTTTGATAATAATTAGATGGATATTACTGATTGCTATGGTACGCTGTGATATTATAGGTTAGGAAAAACTGCCAGATTTGGTATCAGATTAGGGAATGAAGACTTCAATCAAGACATCGCAATTATGAATTCTATCTTAATAAAGACTTTTAATTTTTATAAATCAAAGAGATTCTCAAAAGTTACAAGAAGAAGCAACTGATATCCAGACGTCTCAGAAGGTAACAGGTGTGAATGCTGAGTGTTATAATAGACTGTGTCCATTACATACAATACAATTCACACCACTGATCACCAGGACGGCAGAGGATGATGATCCTATATGTACTGTGTTGTGTTCAAGTTTCATCACGTTCCAGTGGTTTCTTATCACCTGCAACGCTTCAATGAAAGCTGGTGAACAGGTAATACCTGGCATATGTGTCTTGTATATAAAGGACTGAGTACTGGTTATGGTGCTATATAAAGCAGGAAAGTGTCAAGTTAACCCTTGCTTTACTGACCAAAGGCGTCACATCTATTCCAAAAGTGACACGAGACCAGTGCGGACACACGGAAGATTCCAAAGACGATCCCACGTAAGTCCAGGTGACACTGCACAGATATTAAAGCTACATTTCATCCATGGACTTTGTTTTTTAATCAACTGACACACATGATCTTTCTAATAAAGAGTACAGTTTATGGACTGAACAATAATGAACACAATTATGGACTGTACAATATCTACATGCTGTAATTTATTTCAAAAGAGTTTTCATCTAAAGACTGTGTTATAAAAGAACCAAGAAGAAGACGAGACGACGACCCGATGACATCAGATGATGACGATTGAACCCGCGATTGCTTCAATTTAGATATAGGGAAGTATAATTATACATATAAATGAATATTAGTCACGGCTTACCATAACATGTATTCACATCATTATATAACAATAATCCGATATTGATACTATTATTACTATTATTATTATTATGGAAATTTAATGATATTGCCAAGGAAGAAGGAAAGAAAAAATGATTGATGAATGTATCTTCTTTTGAGATTTTTCAGTTAAAGTCCTTTTATTCTCAAAAAAGGGGGAAATGTTAAATGGTTAATTATGGAAATTCATTTGGAATGTTAATCGATAATCATTTTTCTGAGTTCTATGCCTCAGCCATCGTGTCTAGTTGACATGCGCTATTTGTGTGTGTATTTTTGGTTCACTACCATATGTAGAACAGGTGTCCATACGACTGGCTATAAAAGCCCATGGTACAGAAAGGGGGGGCTCTCTTGCTCTGCCCACCCCACAAGACACAGAATCTTCATGCTGAGAAGCAGATGTCATGTAGGCCTGGACACATGCTCGACAAAGACATGATTTACCAGCCAGGATCCAAGGAAAGATGGGTGATTCTCAACAATTAAACAATTAAGCTAATTATGGACAAATGGACAATTACTTTATAACTAATTATTGTATGTACCTGCTGCAATCTGATTCTTTTAATGGACAATCCAAGCATAAATAGATACATTTTTTTATAAGAATATCGTGATATTGATACTTTGAGAAGTCCTCAGTAGAAAAAAATAATACAGTAAGAGTATTATTTTACTGTCTCCCAACCAAGTACTAACCAGGCCCAACCACGCTTAGCTTCCAAGATCAGATGAGATCAGGCGTGTTCAGGGTGGTGTGGCCGTAGACAGAGACAAGCCTCTCACTTGCTGCTTTTCTACTTTTACGTCTGGCTGCCGGCTGCCCTTTCCAGTGCTCATCAAGACCAGGTCCTTTTGTGCTTTCCCTTCTCTTCAATTTTTTTGCTGGCTTCCTTAAAAGGTCTTGTAGACACAACGCCCCACTCAGAGCCGCTGAGCTCACTGATCGGCTGCAACGCTGTCGACGGAACGTCAGCTTCACGGCCAATGCCACAGGCCGGGAGCAGAGGCGAGACTCACCGGTAGAACCGGGTAGGATGAGTAGAGCGCGGTTAGTTGCTTTCTAATAGGCTACAGCCGGGGATTAACTTTTAACGAAAGGGAACAATCCCTTTGACTGTCTGCAGCGCGCCACACCTAGGAAGCGCACTCTCACACACAAGCCAGCATGCACACGTGCTCGCACGTGACAACACCCCCTATCTGCCCCTACAACCTCTCCGTCACCATGCGTCAGACTCTCCTGCCTGTTTTATGATTTCAGGGCCCTAGCAGGAATCACCCCACCCCCCTCCCCAATTCCTTCCGCACCTTCCTTGCACTGAGGTTAGCTCTTTGTCAGCCATCTGGCTTGGTTACACAAGCTTCTTTGCAGAGAAACATGTTACTTCTGCTGGCCCTCGCTAGGCGGCCGGCATCCAAAACCTTCCCTGGGCACCTGCTGAAAGCCTGGCCCCTTCTCGGCCCCGGGTGCTTTTAACGCCATCATTTCCACACGGCGAGCTGCGGAGTCAATAAGCACTCCTAGCCGTTGCAAGGCGTCGGTGTCAGGACTGCGTGAAGGCGGCGGGGTAGCGTACTTAGCTGCCAACTGGCTCAGAGGCCTTGGGTAGTGTTGAGCCACCCCCGTAGTGTTCGAGTTCGGTTCGGTTCGTCGAACACCTTCGAACACCGTTAAAACCAATGGCAGGCAAACAAAAACACATAGAAACACATAGAAAACACCTTCAAAGGTGTCCAAAAGCTGACAAACTGCTCAGAAGACACAACTAACACATGGAAAAGTGACAAGTACATATAGTCATGCGAAAAGAAAAGAGGTGGAGGAGTAAAAGGAGGGGGAGACACAGATATAGGCATGTCATGCCCTTCTAAAATCCAAAAAGTGAGAAGCCGAGACGGCCAGTCCGCTCCTGCCCGTGCCACCTCCGTGTCGCCGGGTTTGTGCCAGAGCCGCGGTGAACCCTGACGGCCAGCCCCCCTCTCCCAATACTGGTGCCTGTCCGCTGGTGGGTCGAGAGAGCCCCCCTGTGGTGGAGGCAGCTCTAAGCTTTTTAATTTAAATTGTCCCTCTAATTTGAATGAATACACTTTAAATCCATTTACAAGGATCTATTGGAGGGCAAGTCTCATGCCAGCAGCCGCGTAATTCCAGCTCCAGTAGCGTCCACTAAAGCTGCTGCAGTTAAAAAGCTTTTATAAGGATCGAGCTCGGCTGTCCACCGCAAGGCATCCTAGTGCCAGTCCCAGCCCCTATGCCTTGGGGTGCCTCCTGATGCTCTTCACTAAGTATCCCGTGGTCACGAAGCATTTCCTTTGAAAAAATTAAGTGTCCAAACTACAGGTGGTGTAGCTTGCTTAACAGCCGGGATAATCCGCTGACTAGCAGACACTGCTACTAGGCACAAAGTATTTCCTGGGCTAGATGCAGTTAAAAATTTGTAAGTAGATACTCTCGTTGGATGCTGAGAAAGCATTCCATAGAGTCTCCTGGCACGCCATATATGATTCTCTTAAAAAGCTTGGGGTAGGGGTCTAGGGGACCCTTTTATAGCCAAAATCACGGCCCTGTATCACAATACGTCACCTAGGCTGAAGATAAATGGAACTGTAGCACCGAGGGCTCGGTTGCTACAGACGTATTGCACCTCACCCAGAGGTGTGATATCTCACTCTCAGATAAGGATGGAGTGTGGATCAGGACCCGACACCTGCATGCATTACACCACATTGCCGTGGGGCAGGGCGACCAATATGCCCCTGAGATGGGCACGACAGTCCCTGTCCCTGGCTGGAGTGGGGGGAGGGAACACTGAGGAAGGGGAACCCTGCAGTGCAGGAGCAGGGAGGAAGCAGTTCCTGGGTGCATTGAGAAGGGAGTATAAAAGGTGGGCACCATCTTAGTTCAGTGCAGAGAAGTCTGAGCAGAAGTGGCAGGGAGCAGGGGCTCTGCATGAGCTCTGCTCCGGAGGCGGGCCTAGTAACAGAGGCCCAGGCCTGCAAGAGGGAGAAGGAAGAAAGAGGAGCGGAGAAGGCTCCAGGAACGAGGAATGAAGGGATCCCAGGGGTGCGGACGGGCGAGTCGCCACCGCACGCCCGAATCCACC
The DNA here is from genome assembly GCF_046119375.1 of Phyllobates terribilis. NCBI lineage: Eukaryota > Metazoa > Chordata > Amphibia > Anura > Dendrobatidae > Phyllobates > Phyllobates terribilis. The sequence continues at coordinate 673,704,209 of NW_027362764.1, read as the reverse complement.
TGCGTGGAGGGGTCAGGCCAAAGGGGGAGACCGGTCCCCGAACTAGTGGAGGCAGGAAACGACCCTCAGCTAGAAACCGGAGGCTCTGACATTTTATGTGGCGCAGCCCCTTGCTCCACCCGCTAGGAAGGCACCACATAGGGTCAGGGAAACTGGCGCCAAGTTTACCAAGAGGAGGCCCGAGGCAGCCGGACAGAAGTGTTGGTAAGAAAGGCCAGACAAAGGACACACAAAGGGGGTCCTGTGAAGCGCTCCAAAGTTATCTGGGAGTTGTCTGAGCCCCTCACCTGGTGAGCACAGTACGACGTGGGCAGCCGTTACCTGCAGACGTGGTCTGGATAATAAGAACTGTGAGTAAAGGCCCTGAACTGCATCACTGACTCCGTGTCGTTACTGCTGCTGCCCTGCACCATCACCCCCATCCTCCGCATACACTGCCCTGAGGCTATACTCCTCCCGTAGGGAGTTATGCTACGCTCTGCTGCACCCACAACACCAGCCTTAGCGGTCTGCCCTGTAGCGGCGGTTCACTCTGACCGCAATCCACGGGTGGCGTAGTCGGACATTTAAACATCAAAACCACATAAATAGTTCCGCCACTGGTTTGACCGCCCTGAGCCACGGAACCGGATCGCCGCCACGAAGACTACAACCACCAGCATCCACCAAAAAGGGTCCGGCTCCGGGTGTCCCAAGGCCCAGGGGGTGCGTCAGAACATTTTCATCACCTTTCACAATCACCAATGGGACAAGGCAGGGATGTCCTCTGTCCCCTCTCTTATACATCCTAGTGACGGAGCACCTGCTCTCATCAATTCGCCATAACCCCAATATTAGGTGGATTGAGGTGGGAGGCACCGAGTACAAGTGCTCTCTATTTGCTGATGATGTCCTAGTATATATCACTCAATCACATATATCCATCCCTGCTGTTATGGCTGAAATAGATCACTTTGTTCCATGGTAAAATTTTAAAATCAATGCAGCGAAGTCTGAGGCCCTCGATGTCTCCCTCCCTAAATCCATATAGGATTCCATCCAGTCCAACTTTCCCTTTGCCTGGCCCTCACAGGGTATCAAATACTTAGGAATTCCTATTCATAGAGACCTCTCCCATCTATGTTATCTTAATTTTGGGTCCTTTATTGAACAATTCCATACAGACCACGGTTGGCAAGTTAGAACTGTAAGATTCACTACGTGAACCACTGGTGTTTTGTGGAAAAGCACATGTACACCGCGTTCCAAATTATTATGCAAAAAGTGTTTAGGAGTGATAAGGGAAGAATTTGTTTGTTTGTCAGTTAAACTCATTGATGGTGATGTGTGTCAGGGCTCTTTATATCACTGTAAGCAATTGCAGACACCTGTGCTAATTAGTTTGGCAGGTGTGTCCAATGAAAGGCAAGACTACTTAAGAAGGCTCTCTCACATTATTAAGCAGCCTACATTTTCTGCCAAAATGGGAAAGAAAAAGGATGTGTCGGCTGCTGAGAAGCAACAAATTGTGGAGTGTTTAGGTCAAGGCATGACTACAATCAACATTGTGCGATGATCAGGATGAAGTGTCTTGGCAATCAAGAAGTATGTAGCTGATTCACAGTACACACGTGTGCGTGCTGATAAGGGCAAATTGAGGACTCTTTCCTACAGGCAATTACGTCAGGTTGAAAGAGCAGCGGCAAAAAAGCCTTGTCATAGCAGCAGACAAGTTTTTGAAGCTGCTTGTGCCTCCAACGTCCCCCGAACAACAAGATGCAGGGTCCTTCAGAGGTTTGCAGCTGTGCATACGCCATCCTGTCGACCTCCTCTATCCACTTCACACAAGCAGAAATGGCTCCAGTGGGCCAAACATTACATGAAGACTGATTTCAAAACTGTTTTGTTCACGGATGAGTGCCGTGCAGCGCTCGATGGTCCAGATGAATGGAGTGGAGGATGGCTGGTTGATGGACACCCCACGCAAACACGGCTACAGCGCCAACAAGGAGGAGGTGGAGTAATGTTTTGGGGTGGAATCATGGGGAGAGAGATTGTCGGCCCCTTTAGGATCCCTGAAGGCGCTAAAGATGAACTCCATAATGTATGTGGATTTTCTCAAACAGCACTTCCTGCCATGGTTCAAGAAGAAGAACCGTGTATTTCACAGCAAGATCATTTTTCTGCATGATAATGCACCATCTCATGCTGCACATAAAAGATCTGCATCTCTGGCTGATATGGGCATAAAAGGGGACAAACTTTTGGTGTGACCCCCATGCTCCCCTGACCTCTACCCCATTCAGAACCTTTGGAGCATCATTAAAAGGAGTGTCTATGATGGCGGGAGGCAGTTCACATCTAAGCAACAGCTCTGGGAGGGTATTCTGTCCTCATGCAAAACAATTGAAGCAGAAAAAAATCCAAAACCTGACAAATTCAATGGACGAGAGAGTTCAGAAGCTCTTTTCGAACAAGGGGTCCTATGTGAAAATGTAACATCACCTAGAATAAAGTTTTGAGTTGAAAACTGTTGATTTCAGTTTCTAACAACCTGCTAATGCTTATAATTTCAAAAATGACCATTTTTTTGGTCTTTATTAAAATGAAAAGGTTGATCGAAAAGTTTGGGGGATCTAAGAGTGTGGCAACCCAGTAGTCATGATTACTTCGAATTCTGACAATATGAGGGTCATGCTGCAGGTAGTGCAGCAAGAAGGCACTTATGTGTCTTGCGCATCTCGGAGCCCCAAAATTATTTTCCGGGCTAGATGCAGCTAAAAATTATTTTTAATTTTAAATCTGGTGAAGCTTATTATAGATGGCCTAATAGGATCAGTGCTGCACACTGCTACAAAGCCCAAATTATTTTCCAGTCAAGATACAGATAAACATGATTAGTAATTTGAAAGCTTAAAACGGTTGGTAGGGTGATTTTAACCAATCATCAAGCTTTTACTCTCCCCAGGATGACACAGGGGTAGAAAAGTCGTTTCGGATCCATGATTTGTTCATCTTTATGAACGTGAGTCTGTCTACATTATCAGTGGAGAGCCGCGTGCGCTTATCTGTCAGCACACCACCAGCAGCGCTGAACACACGTTCAGACAGAACGCTGGCTGCGGGGCATGACAAGATCTCCAAGGCGTAAGTGGCTAGCTCCGGCCATTTATCCAGATTGGAAGCCCAAAAAGAGCAAGGGTCCAGTGACACAGTCGTGGCTTCAATGTTTACTTGGAGATACTCCTGTACCATCGTCTCTAGGCGTTGACTATGTGTCAGACTTCTTGTCTCCTGTGGCCTTGCAAAGGATGGGCTAAAAAAGTGGTGAAATGATTCCGCAAAACTGATGTTACCAGCAGATACTGTGGTTCTGTTACGGTTTGAGTGCTGAACACTTGACGGTCCCACGGTTGGCAAGTTGGAACTGTGAGATTCACTACGTGCACCACTGGTATTTTGTGGAAAAGCACATGTAAGATTCTGCAACAGTCTCTGCTGATACTCCTGCATGCGTGCATCCCTTTCTATGGCAGGAATAATTTCTGCAAATTTACTTTTGTACCGGGGATCTAACAGTGTGGCAACCCAGTAGTCAGGATTATTTCTAATTCTCACAATTCGAGGGTCATGTTGCAGGTAGTGCAGCAAGAAGGCACTCATGTGTGTTGCGCATCCAGGAGCACCAAGTCCCTGTTGTGTTGGTGGCGAGGTAACAATCATGCTTCCTTCCTCTGTCCTCTCCCCCCAACCTCGCACAACAGAAATGTGATCAAGGTCTCCCTCATCTGATGAGTCTTCCATCAGTTCGTCCTCCACTTCTTCCTGGGCTCCTGCACCTTCCTCACTAGTTTGGCTGCTACCATGCGCCCTGGTAAAATCATCTCCCCCACCATCACATGCCTGCCGCCCTGGTGCTGCCGACCGTCTGGACCTTGCAGATGTTAGCCCTTCCGCATACAACTCCTCCTCCTCTACTTCCTCCACCTCCTCTTGTGCCACCACCTGACTCCGAATTCTGTTTAACATGTGCTCCAGCATGTAAATCACCGGAATAGTCATGCTGATAATGGCATCGTCAGCACTAAACATCTTCGTCGCCATTTCAAAACTGTGCAGAAGGGTGCATAGGTCCCTGATCTGAGACCACTCCTCCAGCGTGATTTGCCCCACCTCTGAATCTCGTTGGCCCAGGCTATACGTCAGAATGTATTGCACCAGGGCTTGTCGGTGCTGCCACAGTCGCTGCAACATGCGCAGAGTTGAATTCCACCGGGTAGGCACATCGCATTTTAGCCGGTGAAGTGGCAGGCCCAACGACTTCTGTAGAGATGTAAGTCGCTGAGCTGCGGGATGCGAACGGCGGAAGTGAGCACACAGCGACCGTGCCCTCTGCAGAAGGCCATCTAGTCTGGGATAGTGGGCTAAAAATTGCTGGACAACCAGGTTCAACACGTGAGCCATACAAGGCACGTGTGTGACATTGCCCCGGCGAAGGGCCGCACCCAGGTTTGCAGCATTGTCGCACACGGCCTTCCCTGGTTTCAGGTCCAGTGGAGACAACCATTCATGAAATTGGTTCTCCAGAGCTGACCACAACTCCTCAGCTGTGTGACTCACATTTCCCAGACATTTCAATGTAAAAACCGCCTGATGACGTTGAGCCCTACTGCCAGCATAGTAAGGAGGTGTGCAGGATCCCTTCTGCGCAGTTAGAAAGCTTGTGGCATGACCAGACAGGCTTTGGGTGCAGGTGGAAGACCGAGAGGAGGTTGAGGAGGCAGAAGCAGTGTAGGAAAAATGACATAAAGAGGATTAACGCACAACTCGTGGGGACGGCAAGACTTGAACAGCAGCCCCTTGTCCTGCTGTCACCATAGTTACCCAGTGCCCAGTCAGCGACATGTAACGCCCCTGTCCATGCCTACTCGTCCAAGTGTCTGTGGTGAAATGCACCCTGTCACACACAGAGTTTCTCAAAGAAGCGGTGATGTTGTGTGCGACATGCTGGTGGAGCGCAGGCACACCTTTCTTTGAGAAGTAGTGCCGACTGGGCATCTGGTACTGGGGCACTGCGACGGACATAAGGTCTCGAAAATCCTCTGTGTCCACCAGGCGGAAAGGCAGCATTTCTGTAGCCAAGAGCTTGCAGATGGTGAAATTCAACCTCTTAGCTTTCTCATGGCTAGGAGGAAATGGTCTTTTACTTGTCCACATCTGAGGGACCGAGGGCTGGCTATTGTGCTTAGACGGGGTTGATAAGGGTGTCCCCGGCAAACTGCCGGTCTGTGAGGAAGATGCAGGCGGACATGTTAGGTTGCCTTGATCCAAAGGTGGTGCTATCGATGTCGGACAGCGCTCAAGACCAGCTGGTGTTACCACCTCCAAAGAAAATGATGACCTGCCAATCACGCTGGCTGTTGCTGGTAAAGAGGTGGCAGGTCTGCGCCCCAAAACAGGTGTGACTGCTGTCCCCCCAGTCACAGAGGATGAAGAGGCCGCGGATGCACAAGATATGGCAGACGGTGGTTGGCCCGGCCGGCTAGACCGCATTGTAGCACACTGAGCTTCCCACTGCAACTTATGCTTCATGTCCATGTGCCGGTTCATGCATGAAGTACTCAAACTATGTATTTTTTGGCCTCTACTTAGCTTTTGCTGACAAATGTTACAGATAACACGAGTTGGGTCATCTTTATCGATCTGAAAAAATGCCCAGGCTATGCAAGGCTTAGCACCCATGCGACCTGAAGAGCCACCACGACTTGTGGTGAGAGGCAGAGTTGTGTTTGAGGATGCAGTTGTTGACGTGCTTCCAGTACTACGTCTCTGTCCAGGAAGGCGCAACCTGACCTCGTCGTCACTAGCATCTTCCTCCACCTCCTCTGCTGACCTCATCTCTTGGCTGACTGTGGGTTGACAGTAAGTGGGATCTCCAACCTCATCATCATCACCCTGTGCGTTATCACACCCGTCGTCCTCAGAGCCAACCTGTTCCTGCCCTGACAAAAAACTAAAGTTGTCGCTCCAATCAGGTATTTGAGTCTTATCATCGTCTTCCTCATTGTCTCCACCAACAGGAGTTACAGTTTGGGAATGAGGGTCTACATTATGGTCAGAACCTTCTGCATCTGGTCCTGGATCCGACTCATAAAGATTCTGGGCATCAGTGCAGATCATTTCCTCGTCTGGATTCACAGAAACGCTGGAGTTGACCTCTGATTCCCAGGCTATAGTATGAGTAAACAGCTCTGCAGACTCAACCATCTGTTCTACCTCATACTCAGACGGGCAGCTGGAGATTTGGGAGCTGTGAGGAAGCAAGTGCGATTTGGGTGACACCTTTGAGGACTGGAGTATTTGTGATGTTGAAGTTGATGTGGAGGAGAGCCCACTTAAAGGAGCACTTGATATCCGTTGAAGCACCTGCTGTTTTTGTGCCTCATCTGGAATTTGTAGCGATTGGCGTGGCCGTAAGAAAGGGATCTTATCACATTGTCCGCTAAAAGAAGTAGACATTTTAGTTTGGCTGGAAGATGGTCTTTCTTCTGCACCTACCCCACGGACACAACCGTTTTTCCCCTTCCCAACATGCCTATTCCCCTTTCCACCAGCAGCAGGCCTTTTTCCACTCATGTTGGTGGTTAACTAATTCACAACTCTGGAGTTGTTTGCACAAAAAAACAATGGATGGTAACCGAGCAGAGCTGAGTGGCCAAACTGTGGTATTAGGCCAAAACTATTGGCTGGGTTAGATGCAGAAAAAAATTATTTTTAATTTGCAACCTGATGGAGGTCAGTATAGATGGACTAATAGACCAAGTCCCACACACCGCTAGAAGCCCAAATATTTTTTCAGAGCTAGATGCAGAAAATTTTTTTATTCAATTTGCAACCTGATGGAGGTCAGTATAGATGGACTAATAGACCAAGTCCCACACACTGCTAGAAGCCCAAATATTTTTTCAGAGCTAGATGCAGAAAAAAATTATTTTTAATTTGCAACCTGATGGAGGTCAGTATAGATGGACTAATAGACCAAGTCCCACACACCGCTAGAAGCCCAAATATTTTTTCAGAGCTAGATGCAGAAAAAAATTATTTTTAATTTGCAACCTGATGGAGGTCAGTATAGATGGACTAATAGACCAAGTCCCACACACCGCTAGAAGCCCAAATATTTTTTCAGAGCTAGATGCAGAAAAAAATTATATTCAATTTGCAACCTGCTGGAGGTCAGTATAGAAGGACTAATAGAACAAGTCCCACACACTGCTAGAAGCCCAAATATTTTTTCAGAGCTAAATGAAGAAAAAAATTATTTTTAATTTGCAACCTGATGGAGGTCAGTATAGATGGACTAATAGACCAAGTCCCACACACTGCTAGAAGCCCAAATATTTTTTCAGAGCTAGATGCAGAAAAAAATTATTTTTAATTTGCAACCTGATGGAGGTCAGTATAGATGGACTAATAGACCAAGTCCCACACACCGCTAGAAGCCCAAATATTTTTTCAGAGCTAGATGCAGAAAAAAATTATTTTTAATTTGCAACCTGATGGAGGTCAGTATAGATGGACTAATAGACCAAGTCCCACACACCGCTAGAAGCCCAAATATTTTTTCAGAGCTAGATGCAGAAAAAAATTATATTCAATTTGCAACCTGCTGGAGGTCAGTATAGAAGGACTAATAGAACAAGTCCCACACACTGCTAGAAGCCCAAATATTTTTTCAGAGCTAAGTGAAGAAAAAAATTATTTTTAATTTGCAACCTGATGGAGGTCAGTATAGATGGACTAATAGACCAAGTCCCACACACTGCTAGAAGCCCAAATATTTTTTCAGAGCTAGATGCAGAAAAAAATTATTTTTAATTTGCAACCTGATGGAGGTCAGTATAGATGGACTAATAGACCAAGTCCCACACACTGCTAGAAGCCCAAATATTTTTTCAGAGCTAGATGCAGAAAAAAATTATTTTTAATTTGCAACCTGATGGAGGTCAGTATAGATGGACTAATAGACCAAGTCCCACACACCGCTAGAAGCCCAAATATTTTTTCAGAGCTAGATGCAGAAAAAAATTATATTCAAATTGCAACCTGCTGGACGTCAGCATAGAAGGACTAATAGAACAAGTCCCACACACTGCTAGAAGCCCAAATATTTTTTCAGAGCTAAATGAAGAAAAAAATTATTTTTAATTTGCAACCTGATGGAGGTCAGTATAGATGGACTAATAGACCAAGTCCCACACACTGCTAGAAGCCCAAATATTTTTTCAGAGCTAGATGCAGAAAAAAATTATATTCAGTTTGCAACCTGATGGAGGTCAGTATAGATGGACTAATAGAATGATGCTATGCCCAAAAGATTTTACTTCACTAGGTGCAGTAAAAAAATTGGTATTCTATACACAGGTGGTATATCTTGCAACACAGATAGGCTACTCCACTGACTAACACACTCTGCAATAGGCCAAAAAGGATTAGCTTTGCTAGATTCAGCCAAATGCTGTGAAAAAAACTTGCACAGCACTGGCACAGACCTGCCTGGCAAAAACTGATAGGAACTGATGTAACCTAGTCCTGAAAAGGACTCCAATTACAATTAGTCTTTGCTCCCACAATCTATCTATTTAAGAGCACAGACCTGCCTGATAAAAGTCGTAGGAAATGCTGTAACCTAGTCCTTAAAAGGACTGCAATCACAACTATTCCCTACTCCCAAGCTATCTGTATATTTGTGCGAAAATTGGCTTGAAATTAACAAGGTATAGCGCACACAGCAACAGCGGTGCCGTCTAACACGCAGCTGCAGCAGTGAGAAAATGGTGGCGACGGGGAAAATGGCTTGGTCTTATAGGGCAAGGACATGTGACATACACTGCCAATCACACATGCCCTTGCTTGTGTGAAAAAAAGCACTTCGCTCCGTGTGTGCGCTGCTGATAGGCTGACAGATTGCACCTCCCCACTGCAAATGCGGGAAAGAGAAAAAAAAATGGAGATCTTCATTGTTCCTGCAGAGATCCATCCCCTGCCCCTCCCCCCGCCCCGCTGTACACTCAAACTGCGTATTAACATTAATTTTCATCATTACTGAGAAAAAATCCAGTTATGATTTTGGTGCACGAACAGTTATCGAACATAACCTCGAACAGCCGAATTTTTCTCAAATTGTTCGTGTTCGCCGACCGGCTCGAACACCGCCCAAAACAGCTCGAATTTGAGATTGGCGAACAGTTCTAGTAGAACAACGCTCATCTCTAGCCTTGGGGCTTCCATCATCTAAGTTACTTAAGGTCGGTGTCCGGCAAGGCGCCGTTCCATGCTAGCCGAGCTGGGCAGTAGGGCAAAACGTCTTAAAATGATCTACAGCACACGATGTTCCCAGGAGGTCTCCCATCCAAGTACTGTCCAATCCCAGCCCTGCTTTGCTTCCAAGATCAGACAAGATCAGGCGTATCCAAGGTGGTATGGCCAGTAGACGCTGCTCAATCCATCGCCCGGCCAGCCTTTCTCAGGATCGCTTGGTGGCGAGCAATCTGGCCGTGACGGGGCGGGCTCCGAAGGGTCCATGCAAAGGCTGTGCCGTCCCTACAGGTGTGGTTTGTTTAGCAGTGATTCACCCGCCGCATCAGGTGTCTTCAAAAATGGCTCGCCACAGGGTCTCCTCCAGGGTAAACCCTTCATCGCGGTAATGTGACAGAAAGAGCAAGCTGGACCCGTAACTTGGGGACGGAGCGAGACGTCCAGGGGTGAATGAAGGAAGAGGGTGAGATGGTTGCCAGTGACTTTGAGCTGCTCTTCAGGGGGGAGGGTTGTGTTGCCTGCAAAGGTCCTCTGCTTGGGGTTACCGGTGGTTGCCTCCAGCCACGCGGGAGACGCTGGTCCTGGTGAAAAGGAGCCTAGTATTAAAAGTAAAGAAGCAACAATGCTGGAGGCCCACGGTGATCAGAAGGATGCTGGTATTTTGCAGAGATGAAATAGCGCAAGAGAGAAAGCAAATGAAAAAAAGAAAAGAGAATGAATGTGTGCACTTGTGAAAGGGAATGGAAAAAAGGCATAGAAGAGAGTGCCCCCTGCTGGTGGAAGGAAGGAAAAAGCAAAAGCCTACAGCTCTTGGTATTCCCAGGCAGTCTCCCATCCAAGTACTAACCAAGCCCAACCCTGCTTATCTTCCAAGATCAGATGAAATCGGGCGTGTTCAGGGTGGTGTGGCCATAGGCATAGACAAGCTTCTCACTTGCTGCTTTTCTACTTTGAAGTCTGGCTGCAGGCTGCCCTTTCCAGTGCTCAGCAAGACCAGGTCCTTTTGTGCTTTCCCTTCTCTTCAATTTTTTTGCTGGCTTCCTTAAAAGGTCTTGTAGACAGAACACCTCACTCAGAGCCGCTGAGTTCACTGATCGGCTGCAGCACTGTCGACGGAACGTCAGCTTCACGGCCAATGCCACAGGCCTGGAGCAGAGGCGAGACTCACCAGTAGACCCGGGTAGGGTGAGTAGAGCGTGGTTAGTTGCTTTCTAATAGCCTGCAGCCGGGGATTAACTTTTAATGAAAGAGAACAATCCCTTTGACTGTCTGCAGCGCGCCACACCTAGGAAGCACACTCTCACACACAAGCCAGCATGCACACGTGCTCGCACGTGACAACACCCCCTATCTGCCCCTACAACCTCTCCGTCACCATGCGTCAGACTCTCCTGCCTGTTTTATGATTTCAGGGCCCTAGCAGGAATCACCCCCCCTCCCCAATTCCTTCCGCACCTTCCTTGCCTTCCTTGCACTGAGGTTAGCTCTTTGTCAAACGTCTGGCTTGGTTACACAAGCTTCTTTGCAGAGAAACATGTTACTTCTGCTGGCCCTCGCTAGGCGGCCGGCATCCAAAACCTTCCCTGGGCACCTGCTGAAAGCCTGGCACCTTCACTGCCCCGGGTGCTTTTAATGCCATCATTTCCACACGGCGAGCTGCGGAGTCAATAAGCACTCCTAGCCGTGGCAAGGAGCTCGGTGTCAGGCCTGTGTGAAGGCGGCGGGGTAGCGTACTTAACTGCCAACTGGCTCAGAGGCCTTGGGGCTTCAATCATCTAAGTTACTTAAGGTCGGTGTCCGGCAAGGCGCCGTTCCATGCTAGCCGAGCTGGGCAGTAGGGCAAAACGTCATCAAAATGGTCTACAGCACCCGGTGTTCCCAGGAGGTCTCCCATCCAAGTACTGTCTGAGCCCAGCCCTGCTTTGCTTCCGAGATCAGACGAGATCGGGCGTATCCAAGGTGGTATGGCCAGTAGACGCTGCTCGATCCATCGCCCGGCCAGCCTTTCTCAGGATCGATTGGTGGCGAGCAATCTGGCCGTGACGGGGCGGGCTCCGAAGGGTCCATGCAAAGGCTGTGCCGCACTACAGGTGTGGTTTGTTTAGCAGTGATTCACCCGCCGCATCAGGTGTCTTCAAAAATGTCTCGGCGCAGGGTCTCCTGCAGGCTAAAACCTTCATCGCGGTAATGTGACAGAAAGAGCAAGCTGGACCCGTAACTTGGGGGCGGAGCGAGACGTCCAGGGGTGAATGAAGGAAGAGGGTGAGATGGTTGCCAGTGACTTTGAGCTGCTCTTCAGGGGGGAGGGTCGTGTTGCCTGCAAAGGTCTTCTGCTTGGGGTTACCGGTGGTTGCCTCCAGCCACCCGGGAGACGCTGGTCCTGGTGAAAAGGAGCCTAGTATTAAAAGTAAAGAAGCAACAATGCTGGAGGCCCACGGTGATCAGAAGGATGCTGGTATTTTGCAGAGATGAAATAGCGCAAGAGATAAAGCAAATGAAAAAAAGAAAAGAGAATGAATGTGTGCACTTGTGATAGGGAATGGAAAAAAGGCATAGAAGAGAGTGCCCCCTGCTGGTGGAAGGAAGGAAAAAGCAAAAGCCTACAGCACCTGGCATTCCCAGGCGGTCTCTGTTAAATGGTTAATTATGGAAATTCATTTGGAATGTTAATCGATAATCATTTTTCTGAGTTCTATGCCTCAGCCATCGTGTCTAGTTGACATGCGCTATTTGTGTGTGTATTTTTGGTTCACTACCATATGTAGAACAGGTGTCCATACGACTGGCTATAAAAGCCCATGGTACAGAAAGGGGGGGCGCTCTTGCTCTGCCCACCCCACAAGACACAGAATCTTCATGCTGAGAAGCAGATGACATGTAGGCCTGGACACATGCTGGACAAAGACATGATTTACCAGCCAGGATCCAAGGAAAGATGGGTGAATCTCAACAATTAAGCTAATTATGGACAAATGGACAATTACTTTATAACTAATTATTGTATGTACCTGCTGCAATCTGATTCTTTTTAATGGACAATCCAAGAATAAATAGATACATTTTTTATAAGAATATCGTGATATTGTTACTTTGAGAAGTCCTCAGTAGAAAAAAATAATACAGGAAGAGTATTATTTTACAATGGTGAGCCAGCCAGTCCTGTTTTTTTGTTTTTTAAATTAAGTAAGTGAATTTCTTCCGTGAACAAGGGGGGAGTCCTGACGAGCTGAACAGCTGTTGTTCACCTGTCAGTAAATTCACTAGTTTGTCACGAGAAGCAGAAAGGACCTACAGACTGAGGAAAGACAGGAAGCAGAGGTACTAACAAGGAACAGAATCACACAGGAAAAGAATAAGACGAACTGAAGACAGGACGTGCTGATAAAGAGAAGCCAAGGAATCTTAAGGTAAGCAAAATATGGATATAATTTCTTCTTTTGCTAAACAAAGTAATATTAATTTCAAAGTTAATGTAGGAGATGACATAGAAGTTTTGTGGCTCAGTTTATACAAAGAATGTGAATTGCAGAATTTACAGTTAACTTCTAAATTGGTAAATAGAGACAAACAGAAATTGAGAAATATTCTACATTTGGTAGATTTTTTTCATAGTCTTGTGTTAGAGATTTCTAAGCAGGAAAATAGTGTAGAAGTGTCAGACGGTGATACTGATTCAGACTGTAATGTGGAAAATGAACAAGAAGTAAGACACGTGTCTGTAACTGAAGGTGACCTTGGGTCTGACCAAGAGACGGACATACAGAAACCTGACATGGGAGGAGACATGACTGACATACAAGAAACCGACAAACTAGGTGATGTGGGAGGAGACGTGAGTGACGTAGGAGGAACGGACGTACAAGAGCCACTAAAAATATCAGAGAATTCTGGAATTACCTAGGCTCAACTCCAAATTAAAATGAGGAAAAATTTGCTGAAATTATACAAAATCATGCCAAAATATGATGTCAAAATCCATGCCTGTAGAAATTCAGAGACATTTGAGAGCTTCTCTGATAAGTTTGATTTATCCAATGAGGAGACGAATCAATTATTTAAAATATGGATTCCTGTGACATTGTCCAGACGTTTACATTTAATGCCCTGTGAAAATGACTCTCCTAATGGATGGGAAAATGATTTGGACAGATTAAGATATTTGTTTTATTGTGTCACAAAGGATTTTCCCAACATAGAAGATCTGCAGAAACTAAGGATTGGTAGGAAGGAATGTACATATATATTCATGTCCATATTTGAACGGTTGTACAAAGCTCTCATCAAAAATGGAAAAGTACAACATATGATAACAACTTTTGTACAAAAATTCAAATTCCTAAATTCAGTTTCCCAAGTTATGGCATCACAAAAAAATTCATTATTTGAATGTGCACAGATGCTGGATTTTGTTAGAAAACATGAGAATCGTGAAAAGAAAATAAATCAAGCTAAATTTATAAAACCAGGAAAGGTAAAATCTTACCAAAAGCCAATATCAAACTCTCCTAGACTGAGTCATCCCCATAGTGAACTCTATCAAATACGCAGAAGATTACATATATGTTATAAGCCATATCAGCCAGTGCAAAGATCCATCTCTCCACAGAATGAGTTAATTCTCAGTCAGAACTGTGATTCTCTAAAAAGGAAAATGGCTGCAACTGATGGACAGAGACAGGTGAGACGACCAACTCACAGTGACGTCATGGAATGTGGACAGAAGAACAGGCAGTTCTCTGAGGTTTTGAAGGATAGAAAAATGTCTTTCCTAAATAGGGCGTTCCTGGAGATATTTGAGAGAGACAGAAGATTTGGTTTAGGGAGTGGCTAAGGAAAAACTGTAATTATAATGTTGTATCAAAATGTAATACAATGTCTCAATATTTATTTATAATCTTATACAGTAAAATTGTAGTTACATAGTTTCTAATAGTTCATATATATATATATATATATATATATATATATATATATATATATATACACTTGTCTAAGTAGAGATTGCGTATAATTGTATTTATATATACGTTTATAAAATATATATATATATATTAATTAATAAATTAGAACTTCATATATATAAATTTAAGTAGCAATATTTTGAATTACATTAGAACCAACCAATATATGTATAAGATATTTAAATAAATCTGTTTCTGTATGAATTTGATATTTAATTTTATTTTCTTATATTTCCTTAGAGTTTTCATTCCAAAGCAGGATTTGATCAAAGATCTCTAAAATGGATTTATTTCTTTATTCACACAGGAAGTGAAAAAATTGCATGATTTTATGTGTATAACATTTTAAAATAATAACAATATATCTAGTTGAACTATAATATATATGTAATACTTATTAATTCTTTTGTGTTGCTAATATTTTCTGTGCATGAAGTGTTCGTGCAAATTAAAGTAGCTTTACAGCATGACTTGTGACAGCTGCGGCCTTTGAACTTTGAGCTAATAGTATAGTATCCCATTCATTCTATTTTCAACTGATGTAACTTTAGACCGGGCAGCCAGTGAAAAAAGAATCTAAGACAAGAGTTTTTTCAAGTGTCTGAAATTCCAGTGACTTACTCTCATATTATATAATATGTACTTGGGGAATATTCAAAGAAATATAAAGATATTCAATTGATATGGCAATGCGCATTAATAAATTGGGATACAACAATTTTGGGTTAAATATATATATATATATATATATCTAAAACTTCATATGTGGAATGTTTGAGTTGAACAGATCTGTGAATGTCAGAGTGAAGGTGACAGATGAGTAAATCAGCAGCTGCTAAGTGTGATTGATGTGACAGAGGCCTCGTATGTTTGTATTTTTGAAAAAAAAAATGTTTCTTTATGTGAAGGTACAAAAATATATTTAATTCTGAGGAAATTATAATACATAATTAGGTATTATCTACATATATATATTTCTATATTTCTTTAATAATTATTATTTCTTGATTTAACTAATAGTGGATAAGGGCAACCACATATCAAAATGGTTTACAAAGCAAATTTATATTTAGAATAATTTTCCACATGATAATATTCTTGAATAACTATAATATTATTTTTAATGTTTACCTAAATAGGTACACACCTCTCTTTAGTCAAATCTATGCTACTCATCGATATGAAATTTATGCACAATATTTCTAGAAGAATAATTATTTTTAATTGGGTTCTGATATATACATAAATTTTATAAAATAATATTTTTGGTATTAAGGGGGAAAATGTGTTTTTGATCCTGATTACATAATCACTTTTGATCAATACTTATTTTCCACACATTTTAATAAAGAAGAAATAATAATAAGGTACTATGGTATAATTAAGAAGGGTATTACATGCAAAGTTGCATAATTTAATATTTTTTGGTGGTACAAGGTTATGACAAATATGAAATCATCCAGATAATGGAGATATAAGGGTATTTTTTATGGAGAATATAATTACTCTGCATTTGTCATTAAAATTTAAAGGTCTTATTTTTATTTTTATTCTTATTTTTACTCTTAATTTTATTTTTCATTTTTAAAATTTTATTCTTACTTTATACTTCTTATTTTTCTATTTTTTCACTTTTTAATTCTCATTTGATTTTATTTGAGTTCAATATCTCAATTGAGAAAACACAATATTTAATAAAGTAATGTCTAATACAAGAGTATTGCTTCATTAAATATATATTGCTAAGGATAAAAATGTTTACATTTTCTGAGTAAACACAACAATTCATTCATTCATTTATTCATTCATTCATTCATTCATACATTCATATATTTATTCATTTTTGTTCAGGAGTATACATTCTTTGATATTATTGATTTAATAAAGATATAAAAACTTGTTTTTTCAAAATACACTGACACCTATGGGTTGGAAAAGGTAATTACACCTATGACATAAAAATGTTCTATCATATGGAGAACTTGATTGATAATGAATTATTATCTATTATTGTTTATTATTCCAAACATAATTTATTTTAATATTTTGATAATAATTAGATGGATATTACTGATTGCTATGGTACGCTGTGATATTATAGGTTAGGAAAAACTGCCAGATTTGGTATCAGATTAGGGAATGAAGACTTCAATCAAGACATCGCAATTATGAATTCTATCTTAATAAAGACTTTTAATTTTTATAAATCAAAGAGATTCTCAAAAGTTACAAGAAGAAGCAACTGATATCCGGACGTCTCAGAAGGTAACAGGTGTGAATGCTGAGTGTTATAATAGACTGTGTCCATTACATACAATACAATTCACACCACTGATCACCAGGACGGCAGAGGACGATGATCCTATATGTACTGTGTTGTGTTCAAGTTTCATCACGTTCCACTGGTTTCTTATCACCTGCAACGCTTCAATGAAAGCTGGTGAACAGGTAATACCTGGCATATGTGTCCTGTATATAAAGGACTGAGTATTGGTTATGGTGCTATATAAAGCAGGAAAGTGTCAAGTTAACCCTTGCTTTACTGACCAAAGACGTCACATCTGTTCCAAAAGTGACACGAGACCAGTGCGGACACACGAAAGATTCCAAAGACGATCCAACGTAAGTCCAGGTGACACTGCACAGATATTAAAGCTACATTTCATCCATGGACTTTGTTTTCTTATCAACTGACACACATGATCTTTCTAATAAAGAGTACAGTTTATGGACTGAACAATAATGAACACAATTATGGACTGTACAATATCTACATGCTGTAATTTATTTCAAAGGAATTTTCATCTAAAGACTGTGTTATAAAAGAACCAAGAAGATGACGACCCGATGACATCAGATGATGACGATTGAACCCGCGATTGCTTCAATTTAGATATAGGGAAGTATAATTATACATATTAAATGAATATTAGTCACGGCTTACCATAACATGAATTCACATCATTATATAACAATAATCCGATATTGATACTATTATTACTATTATTATTATTATGGAAATTTAATGATATTGCCAAGGAAGAAGGAAAGAAAAAATGATTGATGAATGTATCTTCTTTTGAGATTTTTCAGTTAAAGTCCTTTTATTCTCAAAAAAGGGGGAAATGTTAAATGGTTAATTATGGAAATTCATTTGGAATGTTAATCGATAATCATTTTTCTGAGTTCTAGGCCTCAGCCATCGTGTCTAGTTGACATGCGCTATTTGTGTGTGTATTTTTGGTTCACTACCATATGTAGAACAGGTGTCCATACGACTGGCTATAAAAGCCCATGGTACAGAAAGGGGGGGCTCTCTTGCTCTGCCCACCCCACAAGACACAGAATCTTCATGCTGAGAAGCAGATGACATGTAGGCCTGGACACATGATGGACAAAGACATGATTTACCAGCCAGGATCCAAGGAAAGATGGGTGAATCTCAACAATTAAGCTAATTATGGACAAATGGACAATTACTTTCTAACTAATTATTGTATGTAACTGCTGCAATCTGATTCTTTTTAATGGACAATCCAAGAATAAATAGATACATTTTTTTATAAGAATATCGTGATATTGATACTTTGAGAAGTCCTCAGTAGAAAAAAATAATACAGGTAGAGTATTATTTTACAGTCTCCCATCCAAGTACTAACCAGGCCTGCCCCTGCTTAGCTTCTGAGATCAGATAAGATCGGGCGTGTTCAGGGTGGTGTGGCCGTAGGCAGAGACAAGACTCTCACTTGCTGCTTTTCTACTTTGACGTCTGGCTGCCGGCTGCCCTTTCCAGTGCTCAGCAAGACCAGGTCCTCTTGTGCTTTCCCTTCTCTTCAATTTTTTTGCTGGCTCCTTAAAAGGTCTTGTAGACACAACGCCCCACTCAGAGCCGCTGAGCTCACTTTTCGGCTGCAGCTCTGTAGACGGAACGTCAGCTTCACGGCCAATGCCACAGGCCGGGAGCAGAGGCGAGAATCACCGGTAGACCCGGGTAGGGTGAGTAGAGCGCGGTTAGTTGCTTTCTAATAGGCTGCAGCCGGGGATTAACTTTTAATGAAAGGGAACAATACCTTTGACTGTCTGCAGCGCGCCACACCTAGGAAGCGCACTCTCACACACAAGCCAGCATGCACACATGCTCGCACGTGACAACACCCCCTAACTGCCCCTACAACCTCTCCGTTACCATGCGTCAGACTCTCCTGCCTGTTTTATGATTTCAGGGCCCTAGCAGTAATCACCCCCCCCTCCCCAATTCCTTCCGCACCTTCCTTGCCTTCCATGCTCTGAGGTTAGCTCTTTGTCAGCCGTCTGGCTTGGTTACACAAGCTTCTTTGCAGAGAAACATGTTACTTCTGCTGGCCCTCGCTAGGCGGCCGGCATCCAAAACCTTCCCTGGACACCTGATGAAAGCCTGGCCCCTTCACGACCCCGGGTGCTTTTAACGCCATCATTTCCACACGGCGAGCTGCGGAGTCAATAAGCACTCTTAGCCGTGGCAAGGAGCTCGGTGTCAGGCCTGCGTGAAGGCGGCGGGGTAGCGTACTTAGCTGCCAACTGGCTCAGAAGCCTTGGAGCTTCCATCATCTAAGTTACTTAAGGTCGGTGTCCGGCAAGGCGCCGTTCCATGCTAGCCGAGCTGTTCAGTAGGTAAAAACGTCATCAAAATGGTCTACAGCACCCGATGTTCCCAGGAGGTCTCCCATCCAAGTACTGTCCGAGCCCAGCCCTGCTTTGCTTCCGAGATCAGATGAAATCGGGAGTATCCAAGGTGGTACGGCCAGTAGAAGCTGCTCGATCCATCGCCCGGCCAGCCTTTCTCAGGATCGCTTGGTGGCGAGCAATCTGGCCGTGGCGGGGCGGGCTCCGAAGGGTCCATGCAAAGTCTGTGCCGTCCCTACAGGTGTGGTCTGTTTAGCTGTGATTCACCCGCTGCATCAGGTGTCTTCAAAAATGGCTCGGCGCAGGGTTTCCTGCAGGCTAAACCCTTCATCGCGGTAATGTGACAGAAAGAGCAAGCTGGACCCGTAACTTGGGGGCGGAGCGAGACGTCCAGGGGTGAATGAAGGAAGAGGGTGAGATGGTTGCCAGTGACTTTGAGTTGCTCTTCAGGGGGGAGGGTCGTGTTGCCTGCAAAGGTCTTCTGCTTGGGGTTACCGGTCGTTGCCTCCAGCCACGCGGGAGACGCTGGTCCTGGTGAAAAGGAGCCTAGTATTAAAAGTAAATAAGCAACAATGCTGGAGGCCCACGGTGATCAGAAGGATGCTGGTATTTTGCAGAGATGAAATTGCGCAAGAGAGAAAGCAAATGAAAAAAAGAAAAGAGAATGAATGTGTGCACTTGTGAAAGGGAATGGAAAAAACGCATAGAAGAGAGTGCCCCCTGCTGGTGGAAGGAAGGAAAAAGCAAAAGCCTACAGCACCTGGTATTCCCAGGCAGTCTCCCATCCAAGTACTAACCAGCCCTGACCCTGCTTAGCTACCAAGATCAGACAAGATTGGGTGTGTTCAGGGTGGTGTGGCCGTAGGCAGAGAAAAGCCTCTCACTTGCTGCTTTTCTACTTTGACGTCTGGCTGCCGGCTGCCCATTCCAGTGCTCAGCAAGACCAGGTCCTTTTGTGCTTTCCCTTCTCTTCAATTTTTTTGCTGGCTTCCTTAAAAGGTCTTGTATACACAACGCCCCACTCAGAGCCGCTGAGCTCACTGATCGGCTGCAGCGCTGTCGACGGAACGTCAGCTTCACGGCCAATTCCACAGGCCGGGAGCAGAGGCGAGACTCACCGGTAGACCCAAGTAGGGTTAATAGAGCGCGGTTAGTTGCTTTCTAATAGCCTGCAGCCGGGGATTAACTTTTAATGAAAGGGAACAATCCCTTTGACTGTCTGCAGCGCGCCACACCTAGGAAGCGCACTCTCACACACAAGCCAGCATGCACACGTGCTCGCATGTGACAACACCCCCTATCTGCCCCTACAACCTTTCCATCACCATGCGTCAGACTCTCCTGCCTGTTTTATGATTTCAGGGCCCTAGCAGGAATCACCCCCCCCTCCCCAATTCCTTCCGCACCTTCCTTGCCTTCCTTGCACTGAGGTTAGCTCTTTGTCAGCCGTCTGGCTTGGTTACACAAGCTTCTTTGCAGAGAAACATGTTACTTCTGCTTGCCCTCGCTAGGCGGCCGGCATCCAAATCCTTCCCTGGGCACCTGCTGAAAGCCTGGCCCCTTCACGTCCCCGGGTGCTTTTAACGCCATCATTTCCACACGGCGAGCTGCGGAGTCAAAAAGCACTCCTAGCCGTGGCAAGGAGCTTGGTGTCAGGCCTGCGTGAAGGCGGCGGGATATCGTACATAGCTGCCAACTGGCTCAGAGGCCTTGGGGCTTCCATCATCTAAGTTACTTAAGGTCGGTGTCCGGCAAGGCGCAGTTCCATGCTAGCCGAGCTGGGCAGTAGGGCAAAATGTCATCAAAATGGTCTACAGCACCCGTTGTTCCCAGGAGGTCTCCCGTTCAAGTACTGTCCGAGCCCAGCCCTGCTTTGCTTCCGAGATCAGACGAGATCGGGCGTATCCAAGGTGGTATGTCCAGTAGACGCTGCTCAAGCCATCGCCCGGCCAGCCTTTCTCAGGATCGCTTGGTGGCGAGCAATCTGGCCGTGACGTGGCGGGCTCCGAAGGGTCCATGCAAAGGCTGTGCCGTTCCTACAGGTGTGGTTTGTTTAGCAGTGATTCACCCGCCGCATCACATGTCTTCAAAAATGGCTCGGCGCAGGGTCTCCTGCAGGCTAAACCCTTCATCGCGGTAATATGACAGAAAGAGCAAGCTGGACCTGTAATTTGGGGGCGGAGCGAGACGTCCACGGGTGAATGAAGGAAGAGGGTGAGATGGTTGCCAGTGACTTTGAGCTGCTCTTCAGGGGGGAGGGTAGTGTTGCCTGCAAAGGTCTTCTGCTTGGGGCTACCGGTGGTTGCCTCCAGCCACGCGGGAGACGCTGATCCTAGTATTAAAAGTAAAGAAGCAACAATGCTGGAGGCCCACGGTGATCAGAAGGATGCTGGTATTTTGCAGAGATGAAATAGCGCAAGAGAGAAAGCAAATGAAAAAAAGAAAGAGAATGAATGTGTGCACTTGTGAAAGGGAATGGAAAAAAGGCATATAAGAGAATGCCCCCTGCTGGTGGAAGGAAGGAAAAAGCAAAAGCCTACAGCACCTGGTATTCCCAGGCGGTCTCTTATCCAAGTACTAACCAGGCCCAACCCTGCTTAGCTTGTGAGATCAGACAAGATCAGGCATGTTCAGGATGGTGTGGCCGTAGGCAGAGAAAAGCCTCTCACTTGCTGGTTTCTACTTTGACGTCTGGCTGCCGGCTGCCCATTCCAGTGCTCAGCAAGACCAGGTCCTTTTGTGCTTTCCCTTCTCTTCAATTTTTTTACTGGCTTCCTTAAAAGGTCTTGTAGACAGAAGGCCCCACTAAGAGCCGCTGAGCTCACTGATCGGCTGCAGCGCTGTCGATGGAACGTCAGCTTCACGGCCAATGCCGCAGGCCGGGAGCAGAGGCGAGACTCACCAGTAGACCCGGGTAGGGTGAGTAGAGCGCGGTTAGTTGCTTTCTAATAGCCTGCAGCCGGGGATTAACTTTTAATGAAAGGGAACAATCCCTTTGACTGTCTGCAGCGCGCCACACCTAGGAAGCGCACTCTCACACACAAGCCAGCATGCACACGTGCTCGCACGTGACAACACCCCCTATCTGCCTCTACAACCTCTCCGTCACCATGCGTCAGACTCTCCTGCCGGTTTTATGATTTCAGGGCCCTAGCAGGAATCACCCCCCCCTCCCCAATTCCTTCCGCACCTTCCTTGCCTTCCTTGCACTGAGGTTAGCTCTTTGGCAGCCGTCTAGCTTGGTTACACAAGCTTCTTTGCAGAGAAACATGTTACTTCTGCTGGCCCTCGCTAGGCGGCCGGCATCCAAAACCTTCCCTGGGCACCTGCTGAAAGCCTGGCCCCTTCACGGCCCCGGGTGCTTTTAACGCCATCATTTCCACACGGCGAGCTGCGGAGTCAATAAGCACTCCTAGCCGTGGCAAGGAGCTCGGTGTCAGCCCTGCGTGAAGGCGGCGGGGTTGCGTACTTAGCTGCCAACTGGCTCAGAGGCCTTGGGGCTTCCATCATCTAAGTTACTTAAGGTCGGTGTCCGGCAAGGCGCCGTTCTATGCTAGCCGAGCTGGGCAGTAGGGCAAAATGTCATCAAAATGGTCTACAGCACCCGGTGTTCCCAGGAGGTATCCCATCCAAGTACTGTCCGAGCCAAGCACTGCTTTGCTTCTGAGATCAGACAAGATCAGGCGTATCCAAGGTGGTATGGCCAGTAGACGCTGCTAGATCCATCGCCTGGCCAGCCTTTCTCAGGATCGCTTGGTGGCGAGCAATCTGGCCGTGACGGGGCGGGCTCCGAAGGGTCCATGCAAAGGCTGTACCGTTCCTACAGGTGTGGTTTGTTTAGCAGTGATTCACCCGCCGCATCAGGTGTCTTCAAAAATGTCTCGGCGCAGGGTCTCCTGCAGGCTAAACCCTTCATTGCGGTAATGTGACAGAAAGAGCAAGCTGGACCCGTAACTTGGGGGTGGAGCGAGACGTCCAGGGGTGAATGAAGGAAGAGGGTGAGATGGTTGCCAGTGACTTTGAGCTGCTCTTCAGGGGGGAGGGTCATGTTGCCTGCAAAGGTCTTCTGCTTGGGGTTACCGGTGGTTGCCTCCAGCCACCCGGGAGACGCTGGTCCTGGTGAAAAGGAGCCTAGTATTAAAAGTAAATAAGCAACAATGCTGGAGGCCCACGGTGATCAGAAGGATGCTGGTATTTTGCAGAGATGAAATAGCGCAAGAGAGAAAGCAAATGAAAAAAAGAAAAGAGAATGAATGTGTGCACTAGAGATGAGCGTTGTTCTACTCGAACTGTTCGCCAATCTCAAATTCGAGCTGTTTTGGGCGGTGTTCGAGCCGTTCGGCGAACACGAACAATTTGAGAAAAATTCGGCTGTTCGAGGTTATGTTCGATAACTGTTCGTGCACCAATATCATAACTGGATTTTTTCTCAGTAATGATGAAAATTAATGTTAATACGCAGTTTGAGTGTACAGCGGGGTGGGGGGAGGGGCAGGGGATGGATCTCTGCAGGAACAATGAAGATCTCCATTTTTTTTTCTCTTTCCCGCATTTACAGTGGGGAGGTGCAATCTGTCAGCCTATCAGCAGCGCACACACGGAGCGAAGTGCTTTTTTTCACACAAGCAAGGGCATGTGTGATTGGCAGTGTATGTCACATGTCCTTGCCCTATAAGACCAAGCCATTTTCCCCGTCGCCACCATTTTCTCACTGCTGCAGCTGCGTGTTAGACGGCACCGCTGTTGCTGTGTGCGCTATACCTTGTTAATTTCAAGCCAATTTTCGCACAAATATACAGATAGCTTGGGAGTAGGGAATAGTTGTGATTGCAGTCCTTTTAAGGACTAGGTTACAGCATTTCCTACGACTTTTATCAGGCAGGTCTGTGCTCTTAAATAGATAGGTTGTGGGAGTAAAGACTAATTGTAATTGGAGTCCTTTTCAGGACTAGGTTACATCAGTTCCTATCAGTTTTTGCCAGGCAGGTCTGTGCCAGTGCTGTGCAAGTTTTTTTCACAGCATTTGGCTGAATCTAGCAAAGCTAATCCTTTTTGGCCTATTGCAGAGTGTGTTAGTCAGTGGAGTAGCCTATCTGTGTTGCAAGATATACCACCTGTGTATAGAATACCAATTTTTTTACTGCACCTAGTGAAGTAAAATCTTTTGGGCATAGCATCATTCTATTAGTCCATCTATACTGACCTCCATGAGGATGCAAACTGAATCTAATTTTTTTCTGCATCTAGCTCTGAAAAAATATTTGGCCTTCTAGCAGTGTGTGGGACTTGTTCTATTAGTCCACCTATACTGACCTCCATCAGGTTGCAAACTGAATATATTTTTTTCTGCATCTACCTCTGAAAAAATATTGGGCTTCTAGCTGTGTGTGGGACTTGTTGTATTAGTCCATCTTTACTGACCTCCATCAGGTTGCAAACTGAATATATTTTTTTCTGCATCTACCTCTGAAAAAATATTGGGCTTCTAGCTGTGTGTGGGTCTTGTTCTATTAATCCATCTATACTGACCTCCATCAGGTTGCAAACTGAATATAATTTTTTTCTGCATCTAGCTCTGAAAAAATATTTGGCCTTCTAGTAGTGTGTCGGACTTTCTCTATTAGTCCATCTATACTGACCTCCATCAGGTTGCAAATTAAAAATAATTTTTATCTGCATCTACAGTACCTCTGAAAAAATATTTGGGCTTCTAGCTGTGTGTGGGACTTGTTGTATTAGTCCATATATACTGACCTCCATCAGGTTGCAAACTGAATATAATTTTTTTCTGCATCTAGCTCTGAAAAAATATTTGGCCTTCTAGTAGTGTGTGGGACTTTCTCTGTTAGTCCATCTATACTGACCTCCATCAGGTTGCAAAACTGAATATATTTTTTTCTGCATCTACCTCTGAAAAAATATTGGGCTTCTAGCTGTGTGTGGGTCTTGTTCTATTAATCCATCTATACTGACCTCCATCAGGTTGCAACTAAATATAATTTTTTTCTGCATCTAGCTCTGAAAAAATATTTGGCCTTCTAGTAGTGTGTCGGACTTTCTCTATTAGTCCATCTATACTGACCTCCATCAGGTTGCAAATTAAAAATAATTTTTATCTGCATCTACAGTATCTCTGAAAAAATATTTGGGCTTCCAGCTGTGTGTGGGACTTGTTGTATTAGTCCATCTATACTGACCTCCATCAGGTTGCAAACTGAATATATTTTTTTCTGCATCTACAGTACCTCTGAAAAAATATTGGGCTTCTAGCTGTGTGTGGGACTTGTTGTATTAGTCCATCTATACTGACCTCCATCAGGTTGCAAACTGAATATATTTTTTTCTGCATCTACCTCTGAAAAAATATTGGGCTTCTAGCTGTGTGTGGGACTTGTTGTATTAGTCCATCTATACTGACCTCCATCAGGTTGCAAATTTAATATAATTTTTTTCTGCATCTAACCCAGCCAATAGTTTTGGCCTAATACCACAGTTTGGCCACTCAGCTCTGCTCGGTTACCATCCATTGTTTTTTTGTGCAAACAACTCCAGAGTTGTGAATTAGTTAACCACCAAAATGAGTGGAAAAAGGCCTGCTGCTGGTGGAAAGGGGAATAGGCGTGTTGGGAAGGGGAAAAAAGGTTGTGTCCGTGGGGTAGGTGTTAAAGCAACAGTAACATGTGCAGAAGAAAGACCATCTTCCAGCCAAACTAAAATGTCTACTTCTTTTAGCGGACAATGTGATAAGATCCATTTCCTACGGCCACGCCAATCGCTACAAATTCCAGATGAGGCACAAAAACAGCAGTTGCTTCAACGGAAATCAAGTGCTCCTTTAAGTGGGCTCTCCTCCACATCAACTTCAACATCACAAATACTCCAGTCCTCAAAGGTGTCACCCAAATCGCACTTGCTTCCTCACAGTTCCCAAATCTCCAGCTGCCCGTCTGAGTATGAGGTAGAACAGATGGTTGAGTCTGCAGAGCTGTTTACTCATACTATAGCCTGGGAATCAGAGGTCGACTCCAGCGCTTCTGTGAATCCAGACGAGGAAATGATCTGCACTGATGCCCAGAATCTTTATGAGTCGGATCCAGGACCAGACGCAGAAGGTTCTGACCATAATGTAGACCCTCATTCCCAAACTGTAACTCCTGTTGGTGGAGACAATGAGGAAGACGATGATAAGACTCAAATACCTGATTGGAGCGACAACTTTAGTTTTTTGTCAGGGCAGGAACAGGTTGGCTCTGAGGACGACGGGTGTGATAACGCACAGGGTGATGATGATGAGGTTGGAGATCCCACTTACTGTCAACCCACAGTCAGCCAAGAGATGAGGTCAGCAGAGGAGGTGGAGGAAGATGCTAGTGACGACGAGGTCAGGTTGCGCCTTCCTGGACAGAGACGTAGTACTGGAAGCACGTCAACAACTGCATCCTCAAACACAACTCTGCCTCTCACCACAAGTCGTGGTGGCTCTTCAGGTCGCATGGGTGCTAAGCCTTGCATAGCCTGGGCATTTTTTCAGATCGATAAAGATGACCCAACTCGTGTTATCTGTAACATTTGTCAGCAAAAGCTAAGTAGAGGCCAAAAAATACATAGTTTGAGTACTTCATGCATGAACCGGCACATGGACATGAAGCATAAGTTGCAGTGGGAAGCTCAGTGTGCTACAATGCGGCCTAGCCGGCCGGGCCAACCACCGTCTGCCATATCTTGTGCATCCGCGGCCTCTTCATCCTCTGTGACTGGGGGGACAGCAGTCACACCTGTTTTGGGGCGCAGACCTGCCACCTCTTTACCCGCAACAGCCAGCGTGATTGGCAGGTCATCATTTTCTTTGGAGGTGGGAACACCAGCTGGTGTTGAGCGCTGTCCGACATCGATAGCACCACCTTTGGATCAAGGCAACCTAACATGTCCGCCTGCATCTTCCTCACAGACCGGCAGTTTGCCGGGGACACCCTTATCAACCCCGTCTAAGCACAATAGCCAGCCCTCGGTCCCTCAGATGTGGACAAGTAAAAGACCATTTCCTCCTAGCCATGAGAAAGCTAAGAGGTTGAATTTCACCATCTGCAAGCTCTTGGCTACAGAAATGCTGCCTTTCCGCCTGGTGGACACAGAGGATTTTCGAGACCTTATGTCCGTCGCAGTGCCCCAGTACCAGATGCCCAGTCGGCACTACTTCTCAAAGAAAGGTGTGCCTGCGCTCCACCAGCATGTCGCACACAACATCACCGCTTCTTTGAGAAACTCTGTGTGTGACAGGGTGCATTTCACCACAGACACTTGGACGAGTAGGCATGGACAGGGGCGTTACATGTCGCTGACTGGGCATTGGGTAACTATGGTGACAGCAGGACAAGGGGCTGCTGTCCAAGTCTTGCCGTCCCCACGAGTTGTGCGTCAATCCTCTTTATGTCAAACTTCCTCCACTGCTTCTGCCTCCTCAACCTCCTCTCTGTCTTCCACCTGCACCCAAAGCCTGTCTGGTCATGCCACAAGCTTTCTAACTGCGCAGAAGGGATCCTGCACACCTCCTTACTATGCTGGCAGTAGGGCTCAACGTCTTCAGGCGGTTTTTACATTGAAATGTCTGGGAAATGTGAGTCACACAGCTGAGGAGTTGTGGTCAGCTCTGGAGAACCAATTTCATGAATGGTTGTCTCCACTGGACCTGAAACCAGGGAAGGCCGTGTGCGACAATGCTGCAAACCTGGGTGCGGCCCTTCGCCGGGGCAATGTCACACACGTGCCTTGTATGGCTCACGTGTTGAACCTGGTTGTCCAGCAATTTTTAGCCCACTATCCCAGACTAGATGGCCTTCTGCAGAGGGCACGGTCGCTGTGTGCTCACTTCCGCCGTTCGCATCCCGCAGCTCAGCGACTTACATCTCTACAGAAGTCGTTGGGCCTGCCACTTCACCGGCTAAAATGCGATGTGCCTACCCGGTGGAATTCAACTCTGCACATGTTGCAGCGACTGTGGCAGCACCGACAAGCCCTGGTGCAATACGTTCTGACGTATAGCCTGGGCCAACGAGATTCAGAGGTGGGGCAAATCACGCTGGAGGAGTGGTCTCAGATCAGGGACCTATGCACCCTTCTGCACAGTTTTGAAATGGCGACGAAGATGTTTAGTGCTGACGATGCCATTATCAGCATGACTATTCCGGTGATTTACATGCTGGAGCACATGTTAAACAGAATTCGGAGTCAGGTGGTGGCACAAGAGGAGGTGGAGGAAGTAGAGGAGGAGGAGTTGTATGCGGAATGGCTAACATCTGCAAGGTCCAGACGGTCGGCAGCACCAAGGCGGCAGGCATGTGAGGGTGGGGGAGATGGTTTTACCAGGGCGCATGGTAGCAGCCAAACTAGTGAGGAAGGTGCAGGAGCCCAGGAAGAAGTGGAGGATGAACTGATGGAAGACTCATCAGATGAGGGAGACCTTGATCACATTTCTGTTGTGCGAGGTTGGGGGGAGAGGACAGAGGAAGGAAGCATGATTGTTACCTCGCCACCAACACAACAGGGACTTGGTGCTCCTGGATGCGCAACACACATGAGTGCCTTCTTGCTGCACTACCTGCAACATGACCCTCGAATTGTGAGAATTAGAAATAATCCTGACTACTGGGTTGCCACACTGTTAGATCCCCGGTACAAAAGTAAATTTGCAGAAATTATTCCTGCCATAGAAAGGGATGCACGCATGTAGGAGTATCAGCAGAGACTGTTGCAGAATCTTACATGTGCTTTTCCACAAAATACCAGTGGTGCACGTAGTGAATCTCACAGTTCCAACTTGCCAACCGTGGGACCGTCAAGTGTTCAGCACTCAAACCGTAACAGAACCACAGTATCTGCTGGTAACATCAATTTTGCGGAATCATTTCACCACTTTTTTAGCCCATCCTTTGCAAGGCCACAGTAGACAAGAAGTCTGACACATAGTCAACGCCTAGAGACGATGGTACAGGAGTATCTCCAAGTAAACATTGAAGCCACGACTGTGTCACTGGACCCTTGCTCTTTTTGGGCTTCCAATCTGGATAAATGGCCGGAGCTAGCCACTTACGCCTTGGAGATCTTGTCATGCCCCGCAGCCAGCGTTCTGTCTGAACGTGTGTTCAGCGCTGCTGGTGGTGTGCTGACAGATAAGCGCACGCGGCTCTCCACTGATAATGTAGACAGACTCACGTTCATAAAGATGAACAAATCATGGATCCGAAACGACTTTTCTACCCCTGTGTCATCCTGGGGAGAGTAAAAGCTTGATGATTGGTTAAAATCACCCTACCAACCGTTTTAAGCTTTCAAATTACTAATCATGTTTATCTGTATCTTGACTGGAAAATAATTTGGGCTTTGTAGCAGTGTGCAGCACTGATCCTATTAGGCCATCTATAATAAGCTCCACCAGATTTAAAATTAAAAATAATTTTTAGCTGCATCTAGCCCGGAAAATAATTTTGGGGCTCCGAGATGCGCAAGACACATAAGTGCCTTCTTGCTGCACTACCTGCAGCATGACCCTCATATTGTCAGAATTCGAAGTAATCATGACTACTGGGTTGCCACACTCTTAGATCCCCCAAACTTTTCGATCAACCTTTTCATTTTAATAAAGACCAAAAAAATGGTCATTTTTGAAATTATAAGCATTAGCAGGTTGTTAGAAACTGAAATCAAACAGTTTTCAACTCAAAACTTTATTCTAGGTGATGTTACATTTTCACATAGGACCCCTTGTTCGAAAGGAGCTTCTGAACTCTCTCGTCCATTGAATTTGTCAGGTTTTGGATGGTTTCTGCTTCAATTGTTTTGCATGAGGACAGAATACCCTCCCAGAGCTGTTGCTTAGATGTGAACTGCCTCCCGCCATCATAGACACTCCTTTTAATGATGCTCCAAAGGTTCTGAATGGGGTAGAGGTCAGGGGAGCATGGGGGTCACACCATAAGTTTGTCCCCTTTTATGCCCATATCAGCCAGAGATGCAGATGTTTTATGTGCAGCATGAGATGGTGCATTATCATGCAGAAAAATGATCTTAATGTGAAATACACGGTTCTTTTTCTTGAACCATGGCAGGAAGTGCTGTTTGAGAAAATCCACATACATTATGGAGTTCATCTTTGTAGCGCCGGCGTCCCTGCCCTCTGCTAGGCAGGGACGCTGTTCCCCTCACCTCCCTGCTCCGTGCCCGGCATCCTCCTCCCGCTCTGCTGGCAGCGCGCGCTCCTTCCCGGCCACTGTGCTTAGGGCGCGCGCGCGCGCTCTCCCTCCCTCTTAAAGGGGCCGCGCGCGCCGTCCTAAGGGTCCCCGGCCAATGGCCGGAGGACTTCACCATATATAAGGCACCTCCTCCAAAATGGAGGTGCCCGAGCAATGTTGTTGCACTGTTCACTACTCTGCTTCAGCCCTCAGGTCCCGTTGCCAGTTACCTGCCAGATACCTGCCAGATTCCTGCCAGCTTGCTGTCTTATTCCTGCCTGATATTCCGCTACCTGCCTGCTAGCCTGAGGTCCGACGGTCTGCCTTACAACTCCTGTCAGTCTGTCTATGGACCAGCTTGCCCGCTCACCTGGGAGCGCACTTCAGCTACCTGCCTGCTTGCCTGAGGTCCGACGGTCTGCCTTCCAACTCCTGTCAGTCTGTCTATGGACCAGCTTGCCCGCTCACCTGGGAGCGCACATCTGCTACCTGTCTGCTAGCCTACCTGGAGGCTCCGCCGTCTCGTGCTGTGACCACCTGCCTGTCCAGTGACTCCTGTCCGCTCACCTGGGAGCGCTCATCTGCTGCCTGTCCGTTAGCCTACCTGGAGGCTCTGCCGTCACGTGCTGTGACCACCCGCTTATCCAGAGACTCTCGCCCGCTCATCTGGGAGCGCTCATCTGCCGCCTGTCTGTTGGTCTTCCTGGAGGCTCCGCCGTCACATGCTGTGACCACCCGTTTATCCAGAGACTCTCGCCTGCTAACCTGGGAGCTCAAGTCTACCATCAGCCGCCACAGGTCATACCAACCCTTTACCCAGAGACTGCCCCGGTCACTTGCCGTGACCATCTGCCCGTTCTTCCAGAGACTGTCCCGGTCACTTGCCGTGACCATCTGCCCATTCACCCAGAGACTGCCCCAGTCACTTGCCGTGATCTCCTGCCCGTTCTTCCAGAGACTGTCCCGGTCACTTGCCGTGACCATCTGCCCGTTCACCCAGAGACTGCCCCAGTCACTTGTCGTGATCTCCTGCCCGTTCTTCCAGAGACTGTCCCAGTCACCTGCTGTGACTGCCTGCCTGGTCGCCACCCGCTCCCTTACAAGGACCGCCCCCTTGTATAGTAGCTCAGAGGTTTCGCCTCCCAGACCCGTTACAGTTTGCTCGGGCCATGGAACCCGGCGGCACCCAAGCTCCCTCGCTCTCGGACCTCTGTCATGAACTGTCCCGTCAGAGGTCCCAACAGGAGTCCATCCTGGGTCACCTGCGGAATGTCAATTCTCGCCTGGACACTCTGACTGCTCCACCAGCAACCACCGCCAGTGATATGACTCGCAACCCGGCAGCTCCGCTGCCTACCAATACCATGGTATCCTACCCCGGACCCCGGCTTTCTGCACCTCCTCGCTTCGGAGGCGACTCCGCCCAGGCTCGGGGCTTCATTAATCAGTGCACCCTGCACTTTGAACTATTGTCCCACCAGTTTAACTCCGACCGGGCCAAAATTGCCTTCATCATGTCCCATCTCACCGGGGAGGCCCTGGCCTGGCTAAATCCTCTATGGGAGAGAGGAGACCCCCTGGTGTCCGACTTGCCTGCCTTCCTCACGGCTTTCCGGAAAGTCTTCGCGGATGAGGTCTTCCGTCCGGGTTCGTCATCATCTCTGCTACGCCTCCGTCAGGGAAGTCTCACCGTGGGCCAATATGCCATACGGTTCCGTACCCTTGCCTCGGAGCTGGCCTGGGATAACGACGCTCTGGTATCCGTCTTCTGGGAGGGTCTGTCCGGCCGTATTAAAGATGAACTTGCCGGTCGGGACGTTCCTACCACTCTCGATGACCTAATAACTCTTGCCGCCCAGATTGACCTACGGTTCCAGGAGCGTGCCAAAGAGGTCACCCGTGAGAGGAGGTTTCCACGTCTAGCTCCTACTTTTCAGAAACCCGTCACTCCCTCCGTCTCTCCCCAGGTACACTCTCCTGAGCCTATGCAGGTCAACCAGACCAAGATGGTCAAAACCCGTCAGGACTTACGCCGTGCCGAGGGGAGCTGCTTCTACTGTGGCAGTAAGGAGCACTGGATCCGTGCCTGCCCAGAGAGGTCGGGAAACGCCTGTGTCTAGGTTCGCTCAGAGAGGTCGACCTAGACAAGAATAAATCCTCTCCATCTCTGCTGCTGTCAGTTTCAATCGTCTGCGGGGAGAACCGTTATTTCGAACTAGCCCAACTGGACTCTGGAGCAGCCGGGAATCTTATTTCACAGTCCCTGGTAGAGAAATACCGCATCCCCACCAAACCTCTGGCTGTACCCTTGTCTGTAGTTACCGTGGATGGGGGTCTCTTACCACGCCCCATCCAACTCATCACCGAATCCATTACTCTGCAGGTGGGAATGCTGCATTCTGAGAGTATCTCCTTTCATGTTCTGCCTGGACTCTCTCACGCCCTCCTGCTAGGTCTACCTTGGCTCCAGAGACATGCACCCGTGCTTGACTGGCAGACCGGAGAAGTCCTTCGCTGGGGACAGGACTGCCATAAGACCTGTCTGGTTCCCGTCCATCCCGTCCGTCCTTCTCCTACCCCAGCTAATCTACCTGGACTTCCGATTCCTTATTGGTCTTATGCTGATGTCTTTAATAAAAAGGAAGCAGAGACACTACCCCCTCATAGACCATACGACTGCCCTATCGACTTGTTACCCGGTACTACTCCTCCCCGTGGGCGTATTTATCCTTTATCCGCTGCTGAGACCCGGTCGATGTCCGAATATATTGAGGAGAATCTGGCCAGGGGATTCATCCGGAAATCTACCTCCCCGGCGGGAGCAGGCTTCTTCTTCGTAAAAAAGAAGGACGGCTCTCTCCGTCCCTGTATAGACTATAGAGGCCTTAACCAGATCACGGTGAAGAATAAGTACCCCCTTCCGCTCATTCCGGAGTTATTTGATCGCATGAGAGGGGCTAGAATCTTCACCAAACTGGACCTCCGTGGGGCGTACAACCTGGTTCGTATCCGTCAGGGGGATGAATGGAAGACGGCATTCAACACCCGGGACGGCCACTATGAATATCTGGTAATGCCCTTTGGTCTCTGTAATGCTCCTGCCGTCTTTCAAGAGTTGGTCAATGACATCTTCCGGGACCTTCTCTACTCCTGCGTAGTGGTGTACCTGGACGACATCTTGGTCTTCTCTCCGGATCTCCAGACTCACCGGAGGGACGTTCGTCAGGTCCTGCTCAGGCTCAGGCAGAATCACCTCTTCGCTAAAT
Organism: Phyllobates terribilis; assembly: GCF_046119375.1. Classification (NCBI taxonomy): domain Eukaryota; kingdom Metazoa; phylum Chordata; class Amphibia; order Anura; family Dendrobatidae; genus Phyllobates; species Phyllobates terribilis. The sequence goes on along the minus strand of NW_027362764.1, from coordinate 673,670,798 downwards.
ACGAGAAGTGCCTCTTTGAGCAGACCTCGCTTCCGTTTTTGGGCTACATTATTTCTCAGACCGGCCTACGAATGGATCCAGAGAAACTGTCTGCCATCGAGAAATGGCCTCGACCAGAGGGGTTGAAGGCCATTCAGCGGTTCCTGGGCTTCGCCAACTACTACCGCCTCTTCATACCACACTTCTCTTCCCGGACTGCCCCAATTTCCGCGCTCACCCGTAAGGGTACTAATCCCAAAGAGTGGCCACCCGAAGCAGAGGAGGCCTTTCTTTCCTTAAAACAGGCCTTCTCTTCCGCCCCGGTGCTGCATCGCCCGGACGGCAACAAGCAGTTCTTCCTGGAAGTTGACGCCTCCTCCTCTGGAGCCGGAGCGGTACTTACTCAAAAATCATCTTCCGGGAGGATGGTAACTTGCGGCTTCTTCTCTAAACTCTTCTCCTCCTCAGAGCGCAATTATTCCATAGGAGACCGAGAGTTATTGGCCATCAAACTGGCATTGGAGGAATGGCGTTACCTGCTCGAGGGGGCTCTTCACCCGGTAATAATTTACACTGACCACAAGAACTTGGCTTACCTCCAGCATGCCCAGAGACTTAACCCGCGCCAAGCCCGGTGGTCCTTGTTTTTTGCTCGCTTTGATTTTGTTCTTCATTTTCGCCCGGCTGACAAAAACGTCAAGGCGGACGCCTTGTCTCGATCCTTTCTGGTGTCTGATCTCGAGGAAGATCGGAAACACATCATCGATCCCGCCAGAGTAATGCAGGTGGCTCCCGTGAGTCTAAATCGTCTCCCTCCCGGAAAGACGTTCGTATCAGTACCTGATCGGGAGAAGATCCTTCACTGGGGTCACTCGTCTAAACTAGCTGGCCATGCCGGTCAGAAAAAGACCCTCCAGCTTATTACCCGGCACTACTGGTGGCCTACCCTGCACAAGGACGTAATAGACTTTGTTTCTGCCAGTGTGTCCTGCGCCCGCAACAAGGTTCCGAAACATCTGCCAGCCGGTCGCCTCCTTCCGCTCCCAGTACCTGCTGCCCCCTGGCAGCATATAGCAATGGACTTTATAACAGACCTCCCAGTCTCTGCCGGTTGTACGGTCATTTGGGTGGTCGCTGACCGCTTCTCCAAGATGGCTCATTTCGTTCCCCTGCCAGGCCTCCCGTCTGCACCCGAGCTAGCTAAAGACTTTATTCATCATATCTTTCGTCTTCATGGCCTGCCCCTCCACATCGTGTCGGATCGTGGGGTACAGTTCACCTCACGCTTCTGGAGAGCCACTTGTAAACTGCTAGATGTCACCCTGGACTTCTCTTCCGCTTGCCACCCACAGTCCAATGGTCAAGTGGAGCGGATCAATCAGAACCTGACCAGTTACCTCCGGCACTTCGTTAATGCCCATCATTCTGACTGGGTGGATCTCCTACTATGGGCCGAGTTCTCTTATAACAATCACGAGAGCGAATCCTCCTCCAAATCCCCGTTTTTTGTAGTCTTCGGTCAGCATCCTCGGATTCCTTTTCCTGTCTCCACCTCTGTGGACAACCCGGCTGCGGAATCTCTCGTTAGCAAATTTTTCTCCATTTGGGAGAGTACCCGATCCGCACTCCTTCAGTCGTCCGAACGGATGAAAAGACACGCTGACAAAAAACGCCTGGATCCTCCACAATTTCGTCCCGGAGATAAAGTCTGGCTCTCATCTAAATATGTCCGACTCAAGATACCTTCTTACAAGTTAGGGCCTCGGTTCATCGGCCCCCTGGAGGTCATCAGTCAGATCAACCCGGTGGCCTATAAATTGAAACTCCCGGCCAACTTACGGATCCCTAACTCCTTCCATGTATCTCTCCTCAAACCTGTGGTACTTAACTCTTTTTCCAAGTCTACAGGTACGCCTCCTGCTCCGGTTTCTGCTGAGGACGAGTTTGAGGTAGAGAACATTCTTGCCACCAAAAGGGTAAGAGGAAAGACCTTTTTTCTAGTAGATTGGAAGGGGTTTGGTCCTGAGGAGAGAACGTGGGAGCCCCGGGAGAACATCCATGCCCCTCTTATCCTTGCTAAATTTCTGTCTGGCCTAAAAAAGGGGGGGCCTAAAGGGGGGGGTACTGTAGCGCCGGCGTCCCTGCCCTCTGTTAGGCAGGGACGCTGTTCCCCTCACCTCCCTGCTCCGTGCCCGGCGTCCTCCTCCCGCTCTGCTGGCAGCGCGTGCTCCTTCCCGGCCACTGTGCTTAGGGCGCGCGCGCGTGCTCTCCCTCCCTCTTAAAGGGGCCGCGCGCGCCGTCCTAAGGAGTCCCCGGCCAATGGCCGGAGGACTTCACCATATATAAGGCACCTCCTCCAAAATGGAGGTGCCCGAGCAATGTTGTTGCACTGTTCACTACTCTGCTTCAGCCCTCAGGTCCCATTGCCAGTTACCTGCCAGATACCTGCCAGATTCCTGCCAGCTTGCTGTCTTATTCCTGCCTGATATTCCGGTACCTGCCTGCTAGCCTGAGGTCCGACGGTCTGCCTTACAACTCCTGTCAGTCTGTCTATGGACCAGCTTGCCCGCTCACCTGGGAGCGCACTTCAGCTACCTGCCTGCTTGCCTGAGGTCCGACGGTCTGCCTTCCAACTCCTGTCAGTCTGTCTATGGACCAGCTTGCCCGCTCACCTGGGAGCGCACATCTGCTACCTGTCTGCTAGCCTACCTGGAGGCTCCGCCGTCACGTGCTGTGACCACCTGCCTGTCCAGTGACTCCTGTCCGCTCACCTGGGAGCGCTCATCTGCTGCCTGTCCGTTAGCCTACCTGGAGGCTCTGCCGTCACGTGCTGTGACCACCCGCTTATCCAGAGACTCTCGCCCGCTCATCTGGGAGCGCTCATCTGCCGCCTGTCTGTTGGTCTTCCTGGAGGCTCCGCCGTCACATGCTGTGACCACTCGTTTATCCAGAGACTCTCGCCTGCTCACCTGGGAGCTCAAGTCTACCATCAGCCGCCACAGGTCGTACCAACCCTTTACCCAGAGACTGCCCCGGTCACTTGCCGTGACCATCTGCCCGTTCTTCCAGAGACTGTCCCGGTCACTTGCCGTGACCATCTGCCCGTTCACCCAGAGACTGCCCCAGTCACTTGCCGTGATCTCCTGCCCGTTCTTCCAGAGACTGTCCCGGTCACTTGCCGTGACCATCTGCCCGTTCACCCAGAGACTGCCCCAGTCACTTGTCGTGATCTCCTGCCCGTTCTTCCAGAGACTGTCCCGGTCACCTGCTGTGACTGCCTGCCTGGTCGACACCCGCTCCCTTACAAGGACCGCCCCCTTGTATAGTAGCTCAGAGGTTCCGCCTCCCAGACCCAATTACAATCTTTAGCGCCTTCAGGGATCCTAAAGGGGCCGACAATCTCTCTCCCCATGATTCCAGCCCAAAACATTACTCCACCTCCTCCTTGTTGGCGCTGTAGCCGTGTTTGCGTGGGGTGTCCATCAACCAGCCATCCTCCACTCCATCCATCTGGACCATCGAGCGCTGCACGGCACTCATCCGTGAACAAAACAGTTTTGAAATCAGTCTTCATATAATGTTTGGCCCACTGGAGCCGTTTCTGCTTGTGTGAAGTGGATAGAGGAGGTCGACAGGATGGCGTATGCACAGCTGCAAACCTCTGAAGGACCCTGCATCTTGTTGTTCGGGGGACGTTGGAGGCACAAGCAGCTTCAAAATCTTGTCTGCTGCTATGACAAGGCTTTTTTGCCGCTGCTCTTTCAACCTGACGTAATTGCCTGTAGGAAAGAGTCCTCAATTTGCCCTTATCAGCACGCACACGTGTGTACTGTGAATCAGCTACATACTTCTTGATTGCCAAGACACTTCATCCTGATCATCGCACAATGTTGATTGTAGTCATGCCTTGACCTAAACACTCCACAATTTGTTGTTTCTCAGCAGCCGACACATCCTTTTTCTTTCCCATTTTGGCAGAAAATGTAGGCTGCTTAATAATGTGAGAGAGCCTTCTTAAGTAGTCTTGCCTTTCATTGGACACACCTGCCAAACTAATTAGCACAGGTGTCTGCAATTGCTTACAGTGATATAAAGAGCCCTGACACACATCACCATCAATGAGTTTAACTGACAAACAAACAAATTCTTCCCTTATCACTCCTAAACACTTTTTGCATAATAATTTGGAACGGAGTGTACATGTGCTTTTTCACAAAACACCAGTGGTTCACGTAGTGAATCTTACAGTTCTAACTTGCCAACCGTGGTCTGTATGGAATTGTTCAATAAAGGGCCCAAAATTAAGATAACATAGATGGGAGAGGTCTCTATGAATAGGAATTCCTAAGTATTTGATACCCTGTGAGGGCCAGGCAAAGGGAAAGTTGGACTGGATGGAATCCTATATGGATTTGGGGAGGGAGACATCGAGGGCCTCAGACTTCGCTGCATTGATTTTAAAATTTTACCATGTAACAAAGTGATCTATTTCAGCCATAACAGCAGGGATGGATATATGTGATTGAGTGATATATACTAGGACATCTTCAGCAAATAGAGAGCACTTGTACTCGGTGCCTCCCACCTCAATCCACCTAATATTGGGGTTATGGCGAATTGATGAGAGCAGGTGCTCCGTCACTAGGATGTATAAGAGAGGGGACAGAGGACATCCCTGCCTTGTCCCATTGGTGATTGTGAAAGGTGATGAAAATGTTCTAATGCACCCCCTGGGCCTTGGGACACCCGGAGCCGGACCCTTTTTGGTGGATGCTGGTGGTTCTAGTCTTCGTGGCGGCGACCCGGTTCCGTGGCTCAGGGCGGTCAAACCAGTGGCGGAACTATTTATGTGGTTTTGATGTTTAAATGTCCGACTACGCCACCCGTGGATTGCGGTCAGAGTGAACCGCCGCTACAGGGCAGACCGCTGAGGCTGGTGTTGTGGGTGCAGCAGAACGTAGGATAACTCCCCACGGGAGGAGTATAGCCTCAGGGCAGTGTATGCGGAGGATGGGGGTGATGGTGCAGGGCAGCAGCAGTAACGACACGGAGTCAGTGATGCAGTCCAGGGCCTTTACTCACAGTTCTTATTATCCAGACCACGTCTGCAGGTAACGGCTGCCCACGTCGTACTGTGCTCACCAGGTGAGGGGCTCAGACAACTCCCAGATAACTTTGGAGCACTTCACAGGACCCCCTTTGTGTGTCCTTTGTCTGGCCTTTCTTACCAACACTTCTGTCCGGCTGCCTCGGGCCTCCTCTTGGTAAACTTGGCGCCAGTTTCCCTGACCCTATGTGGTGCCTTCCTAGCGGGTGGAGCGAGGGGCTGCGCCACATAAAATGTCAGAGCCTCCGGTTTCTAGCTGAGGGTCGTTTCCTGCCTCCACTAGTTCGGGGACCGGTCTCCCCCTTTGGCCTGACCCCTTCACGCAGGTGGATTCGGGCGTGCGGTGGCGACTCGCCCGTCCGCACCCCTGGGATCCCTTCATTCCTCGTTCCTGGAGCCTTCTCCGCTCCTCTTCCTTCCTTCTCCCTCTTCCAGGCCTGGGCCTCTGTTACTAGGCCCGCCTCCGGAGCAGAGCTCATGCAGAGCCCCTGCTCCCTGCCACTTCTGCTCAGACTTCTCTGCACTGAACTAAGATGGTGCCCACCTTTTATACTCCCTTCTCAATGCACCCAGGAACTGCTTCCTCCCTGCTCCTGCACTACAGGGTTCCCCTTCCTCAGTGTTCCCTCCCCCCACTCCAGCCAGGGACAGGGACTGTCGTGCCCATCTCAGGGGCATATTGGTCGCCCTGCCCCACGGCAATGTGGTGTAATGCATGCAGGTGTCGGGTCCTGATCCCCACTCCATCCTTACCTGAGAGTGAGATATCACACCTCTGGGTGAGGTGCAATACGTCTGTAGCAACCGAGCCCTCAGGGTGCTACAGTTCCATTTATCTTCAGCCTAGGTGACGTATTGCGATACAGGGCCGTGATTTTGGCTATAAAAGGGTCCCCTAGACCCCTACCCCAAGCTTTTTAAGAGAATCATATATGGCGTGCCAGGAGACTCTATGGAATGCTTTCTCAGCATCCAACGAGAGTATCTAATTACAAATTTTTAACTGCATCTAGCCCAGGAAATACTTTGTGCCTAGTAGCAGTGTCTGCTAGTCAGCGGATTATCCCGGCTGTTAAGCAAGCTACACCACCTGTAGTTTAGACACTTAATTTTTTCAAAGGAAATGCTTCGGGACCATGGGATACTTAGTGAAGAGCATCAGGAGGCACCCCAAGGCATAGGGGCTGGGACTGGCAGTAGGATGCCTTGCGGTGGACAGCCGAGCTCGATCCTTATAAAAGCTTTTTAACTGCAGCAGCTTTAGTGGACGCTACTGGAGCTGGAATTACCGCGGCTGCTGGCATGAGACTTGCCCTCCAATAGATCCTTGTAAATGGATTTAAAGTGTATTCATTCAAATTAGAGAGACAATTTAAATTAAAAAGCTTAGAGCTGCCTCCACCACAGGGGGGCTCGCTCGACCCACCAGCGGACAGGCACCAGTATTGGGAGAGGGGGGCTGGCCGTCAGGGTTCACCGCGGCTCTGGCACAAACCCGGCGACACGGAGGTGGCAGGGGCAGGAGCGGACTGGCCGTGTCGGCTTCTCACTTTTTGGATTTTAGAAGGGCATGACATGCCTATATCTGTGTCTCCCCCTCCTTTTACTCCTCCACCTCTTTTATTTTTGCATGACTATATGTACTTGTCACTTTTCCATGTGTTAGTTATGTCTTCTGAGCAGTTTGTCAGCTTTTGGACACCTTTGAAGGTGTTTTCTATGTGTTTCTATGTGTTTTTGATTGCCTGCCATTGGTTTTAACGGTGTTCGAGGGTGTTCGACGAACCGAACCGAACTCGAACACTACGGGGGTGGCTCAACACTAGTGTGCACTTGTGAAAGGGAATAGAAAAAAGGCATAGAAGAGAGTGCCCCCTGCTGGTGGAAGGAAGGAAAAAGCAGAAGCCTACAGTGCCTGGTATTCCCAGGTGGTCTCCCATCCAAGTACTAACTAGGCCTGACACTGCTTTGTTTCTGAGATCACATGTGTTCAGGGTGGTGTAGCCGTAGGCAGGCACAAGCCTCTCACTTGCTACTTTTCTAATTTGAAGTCTGGTTGCCGGATGCCCTTTCCAGTGTTCAGCAAGACCAGGTCCTTTTGTGCTTTCCCTTCTCTTCAATTTTTTTGCTGGCTTCCTTAAAAGGTCTTGTAGACACAATGCCCCACTCAGAGCCGCTGAGCTCACTGATCGGCTGCAGCGCTGTCGACGGAACGTCAGCTTCACGGCCAATGCAACAGGCCGGGAGCAGATGCGAGACTCACCGGTAGACCCGGGTAGGGTGAGTAGAGCGCGGCTAGTTGCTTTCTAATAGTCTTCAGCCGGGGATTAACTGTTAATGAAAGGGAACAATCCCTTTGACTGTCTGCAGCGCGCCACACCTAGGAAGCGCACTCTCACACACAAGCCAGCATGCACACGTGCTCGAACGTGACAACACCCCCTATCTGCCCCTACAACCTCTCCGTCACCATGCGTCAGACTCTCCTGCCTGTTTTATGATTTCAGGGCCCTAGCAGGAATCACTCCCCCCCTCCCCAATTCCTTCCTTGCCTTCCTTGCACTGAGGTTTTCTCCTTGTCAGCCGTCTGGCTTGGTTACACAAGCTTCTTTGCAGAGAAACATGTTACTTCTGCTGGCCCTCGCTAGGCGGCCGGCATCCAAAACCTTCCCTGTGCACCTGCTGTAAGCCTGGCCCCTTCACGGCCCCGGGTGCTTTTAATGCCATCATTTCCACACGGCGAGCTGCGGATTCAATAGGCACTCCTAGCCGTGGCAAGGAGCTCGGTTTCAGGCCTGCGTGGTAGCGTACTTAACTGCCAACTGGTTCAGAGGCCTTGGGGCTTCCATCATCTAAGTTACTTAAGGTCGGTGTCCGGCAAGGCGCCGTTCCATGCTAGACGAGCTGGGCAGTAGGGCAAAACGTCATCAAAATGGTCTACAGCACCTGGTGTTCCCAGGAGGTCTCCCATCCAAGTACTGTCTGAGCAAAGCTCTGCTTTGCTTCCAAGATCAGACGATATCGGGCGTATAAAGGTGGTATGGCCAGTAGACGCTACTCGATCCATCGCCCGGCCAGCCTTTCTCAGGATCGCTTGGTGGCGAGCAATCTGGCCGTGACGGGGCGGGCTCCGAAGGGTCCATGCAAAGGCTGTGCCATCCCTACAGGTGTGGTTTGTTTAGCAGTGATTCACCCGCCGCATCAGGTGTCTTCAAAAATGTCTTGGCGCTGTGTCTCCTGCAGGCTAAACCCTTCATCGCGGTAATGTGACAGAAAGAGCAAGCTGGACCCGTAACTTGGGGGCGGAGCGAGACGTCCAGGGGTGAATGAAGGAAGAGGGTGAGATGGTTGCCAGTGACTTTGAGCTGCTCTTCAGGGGGGAGGGTCGTGTTGCCTGCAAAGGTCTTCTGCTTGGGGTTACCGGTGGTTGCCTCCAGCCACGCGGGAGACGCTGGTCCTAGTATTAAAAGTAAAGAAGCAATAATGCTGGAGGCCCACGGTGATCAGAAGGATGCTGGTATTTTGCAGAGATGAAATAGCGCAAGAGAGAAAGCAAATGAAAAAAAGAAAAGAGAATGAATGTGTGCACTTGTGAAAGGGAATGTAAAAAAGGCATAGATGAGAGTGCCCCCTGCTGGTGGAAGGAAGGAAAAAGCAGAAGCCTACAGCACCTGATATTCCCAGGTGGTCTCCCATCCAAGTACTAACCAGGCCCAACCCTGCTTAGCTTCTGAAATCAGATGAGATCGGGCATGTTCAGATTGGTGTGGCCATAAGCAGAGACAGGTCTCTCACTTGCTGCTTTTCTACTTTGACGTCTGGCTGCCGACTGCCCTTTCCAGTGCTCAGCAAGACCAGGTCCTTTTGTGCTTTCCCTTCTCTTCAATTTTTTTGCTGGCTTCCTTAAAAGGTCTTGTAGATACAACGCCCCGCTCAGAGCCTCTGAGCTCACTGATCGGCTGCAGCGCTGTCGACGGAACGTCAGCTTCACGGCCAATGCCACAGGCCGGCAGCAGAGGCGAGACTCACCGGTAGACCCGGGTAGGGTGAGTAGAGCGCGGTTAGTTGCTTTCTAATAGCCTGCAGCCGGGGATTAACTTTTAATGAAAGGGAACAATCCTTTTGACTGTATGAAGCGCGCCACACCTAGTGAGCGCACTCTCACACACAAGCCAGCATGCACACGTGCTCGCACGTGACAACACCCCCTATCTGCCCCTACAACCTCTCCGTCACCATGCGTCAGACTCTCCTGCCTGTTTTATGATTTAAGGGCCCTAGCAGGAATCACCCCCCCCTCCCCAATTCCTTCTTTGCCTTCCTTGCACTGAGGTTAGCTCTTTGTTAGCCGTCTGGCTTGGTTACACAAGCTTCTTTGCAGAGAAACATGTTACTTCTGCTGGCCCTCGCTAGGCGGCTGGCATCCAAATCCTTCCCTGGGCACCTGCTGAAAGCCTGGCCCCTTCACTGCCCCGGGTGCTTTTAACGCCATCATTTCCACACGGCGAGCTGCGGAGTCAATAAGCACTCCTAGCCGTGGCAAGGAGCTCGGTGTCAAGCCTGCGTGAATGCGGCAGGGTAGCGTACTTTGCTGCCAACTGGCTCAGAGGCCTTGGGGCTTCCATCATCTAAGTTACTTAAGGTCGGTTTCCGGCAAGGCGCCGTTCCATGCTAGCCGAGCTGGGCAGTAGGGCAAAACGTCATCAAAATGGTCTACAGCACCCGGTGTTCCCAGGAGGTCTCCCATCCAAATGCTGTCTGAGCACAGCCCTGCTTTGCTTCCGAGATCAGACGAGATCAGGCGTATCCAAGGTGGTATGGCCAGTAGACGCTACTCGATCCATCGCCCGGCCAGCCTTTCTCAGGAGCGCTTGGTGGCGAGCAATCTGGCCGTGACGGGGCGGGCTCCGAAGGGTCCATGCAAAGGCTGTGCTGTCCCTACAGCTGTAGTTTGTTTAGCAGTGATTCACCCGCCGCATCAGGTGTCTTCAAAAATGTCTCGGCGCAGCGTCTCCTGCAGGCTAAACCCTTCATGGCGGTAATGTGACAGAAAGAGCAAGCTGGATCCGTAACCTGGGGGCGGAGCGAGACGTCCAGGGGTGAATGAAGGAAGAGGGTGAGATGGTTGCCAGTGACTTTGAGCTGCTCTTCAGGGGGGAGGGTCGTGTTGCCTGCAAAGGTCTTCTGCTTGGGGTTACCGGTGGTTGCCTCCAGCCACGCGGGAGACGCCGGTCCTGGTGAAAAGGAGCCTAGTATTAAAAGTAAAGAAGCAACAATGCTGGAGGCCCACGGTGATCAGAAGGATGCTGGCATTTTGCAGAGATGAAATAGCGCAAGAGAGAAAGCAAATGAAAATAAGAAAAGAGAATGAATGTGTGCACTTGTGAAAGGGAATGGAAAAAAGGCATAGAAGAGAGTGCCCCCTGCTGGTGGAAGGAAGGAAAAAGCAAAAGCCTGCATCACCTGGTATGCCCAGGTGGTCTCCCATCCAAGTACTAACCAGGCTCAACCCTGCTTAGCTTCCAAGATCAGACGAGATCAGGCGAGTTCAGGGTGGTGTGGCCGTAGGCAGAGGCAAGCCTCTCACTTGCTGCTTTTCTACTTTGACGTCTGGCTGCCGGCTGCCCTTTCCAGTGCTCAGCAAGACCAGGTCCTTTTGTGCTTTCCCTTCTCTTCAATTTTTTTGCTGGCTTCCTTAAAAGGTCTTGTAGACACAACGCCCCACTCAGAGCCGCTGAGCTCACTGATCAGCTGCAGCACTGTCGACGGAACGTCAGCTTTACGGCCAATACCACAGGCCGGGAGCAGAGGCGAGACTCACCGGTAGACCCGGGTAGGGTGAGCAGAGCGCGGTTAGTTGCTTTTTAATAGCCTGCAGCCGGGGATTAACTTTTAATGAAAGGGAACAATCCCTTTGACTGTCTGCAGCGCGCCACACCTAGGAAGCGCACTCTCACACACAAGCCAGCATGCACAACTGCTCGCACGTGACAACACCCCCTATCTGCCCCTACAACCTCTCCGTCACCATGCATCAGACTCTCCTGCCTGTTTTATGATTTCAGGGCCCTAGCAGGAATCACCACCCCCCCTCCCCAATTCCTTCCGCACCTTCCTTGCCTTCCTTGCACTGAGGTTAGCTCTTTGTCAGCCGTCTGGCTTGGTTACGCAAGCTTCTTTGCAGAGAAACATGTTACTTCTGCTGGCCTTCGCTATTCGGCCGGCATCCAAAACCTTCCCTGGGCACCTGCTGAAAGCCTGGCCCCTTCACGGCCCCGGGTGCTTTTAACGCCATGATTTCCACACGGCGAGCTGCTGAGTCAATAAGCACTCCTAGCCGTGGCAAAGAGCTCGGTGTCAGGCCTGCGTTAAGGCGGCGGGTTAGCATACTTAGCTGCCAACTGGCTCAGAGGCCTTGGGGCTTCCATCATCTAAGTTACTTAAGGTCGGTGTCCGGCAAGGCGCCGTTCCATGCTAGCCGAGCTGGGCAGTAGGGCAAAACATCATCAAAATAGTCTCCCATCCAAGTACTGTCCGAGATCAGCCCTGCTTTGCTTCCGAGATCAGACGAGATCGGGCGTATCCAAGGTGGTATGGCCAGTAGACGCTGTCCGATCCATCGCCCGGCCAGCCTTTCTCAGGATCGCTTGGTGGCGAGCAATCTGGCCGTGACGGGGCGGGCTCCGAAGGGTCCATGCAAAGGCTGTGCCGTCCATACAGGTGTGGTTTGTTTAGCAGTGATTCACCCGCCGCATCAGGTGTCTACAAAAATGTCTCGGCGCAGGGTCTCCTGCAGGCTAAACCCTTCATCGCGGTAATGTGACAGAAAGAGCAAGCTGGACGCATAACTTGGGGACGGAGCGAGACGTCCAGGGGTGAATGAAGGAAGAGGGTGAGATGGTTGCCAGTGACTTTGAGCTGCTCTTCAGGGGGGAGGGTCGTGTTGCCTGCAAAGGTCTTCTGCTTTGGGTTACCGGTGGTTGCCTCCAGCCACGCGGGAGACTCTGGTCCTGGTGAAAAGGAGCCTAGTATTAAAAGTAAAGAAGCAACAATGCTGGAGGCCCACGGTGATCAGAAGGATGCTGGTATTTTGCAGAGATGAAATAGCGCAAGAGACAAAGCAAATGAAAAAAAGAAAAGAGAATGAATGTGTGCACTTGTGAAAGGGAATGGAAAAAAGGCATAGAAGAGAGTGCCCCCTGCTGGTGGAAGGAAGGAAAAAGCAAAAGCCTACAGCACCTGGCATTCCCAGGCGGTCTCTGTTAAATGGTTAATTATGGAAATTCATTTGGAATGTTAATCGATAATCATTTTTCTGAGTTCTATGCCTCAGCCATCCTGTCTAGTTGACATGCGCTATTTGTGTGTGTATTTTTGGTTCACTACCATATGTAGAACAGGTGTCCATACGACTGGCTATAAAAGCCCATGGTACAGAAAGGGGGGGCTCTCTTGCTCTGCCCACCCCACAAGACAAAGAATCTTCATGCTGAGAAGCAGATGACACGTAGGCCTGGACACATGTTGGACAAAGACATGATTTACCAGCCAGGATCCAAGGAAAGATGGGTGAATCTCAACAATTAAGCTAATTATGGACAAATGGACAATTACTTTATAACTAATTATTGTATGTACCTGCTGCAATCTGATTCTTTTTAATGGACAATCCAAGAATAAATAGATACATTTTTTATAAGAATATCGTGATATTGATACTTTGAGAAGTCCTCAGTAGAAAAAAATAATACAGGAAGAGTATTATTTTACAATGTTGAGCCAGCCAGTCCTGTTTTTTTTTTTTTTTAATTAAGTAAGTGAATTTCTTCCGTGAACAAGGGGGGAGTCCTGACGAGCTGAACAGCTGTTGTTCACGTGTCAGTAAATTCACTAGTTTGTCACAAGAAGCAAAAAGGACCTACAGACTGAGGAAAGACAGGAAGCAGAGGTACTAACAAGGAACAGAATCACACAGGAAAAGAATCAGACGAACTGAAGACAGGACGTGCTGATAAAGAGAAGTCAAGGAATCTTAAGGTAAGCAAAATATGGATATAATTTCTTCTTTTGCTAAACAAAGTAATATTAATTTCAAAGTTAATGTAGGAGATGACATAGAAGTTTTGTGGCTCAGTTTATACAAAGAATGTGAATTGCAGAATTTACAGTTAACTTCTAAATTGGTAAATAGAGACAAACAGAAATTGAGAAATATTCTACATTTGGTAGATTTTTTTCATAGTCTTGTGTTAGAGATTTCTAAGCAGGAAAATAGTGTAGAAGTGTCAGACGGTGATACTGATTCAGACTGTAATGTGGAAAATGAACAAGAAGTAAGACACGTGTCTGTAACTGAAGGTGACCTTGGGTCTGACCAAGAGACGGACATACAGAAACCTGACATGGGAGGAGACATGACTGACATACGAGAAACCGACATACTAGGTGATGTGGGAGGAGACGTGAGTGACGTAGGAGGAACGGACGTACAAGAGCCACTAAAAATATCAGAGAATTCTGGAATTACCCAGGCTCAACTCCAAATTAAAATGAGGATAAATTTGCTGAAATTATACAAAATCATGCCAAAATATGATGTCAAAATCCATGCCTGTAGAAATTCAGAGACATTTGAGAGCTTCTCTGATAAGTTTGATTTATCCAATGAGGAGAGGAATCAATTATTTAAAATATGGATTCCTGTGACATTGTCCAGACGTTTACATTTAATGCCCTGTGAAAATGACTCTCCTAATGGATGGGAAAATGATTCGGACAGATTAAGATATTTGTTTTATTGTGTCACAAAGGATTTTCCCAACATAGAAGATCTGCAGAAACTAAGGATTGGTAGGAAGGAATGTACATATACATTCATGTCCATATTTGAACGGTTGTACAAAGCTCTCATCAAAAATGGAAAAGTACAACATATGATAACAACTTTTGTACAAAAATTCAAATTCCTAAATTCAGTTTCCCAAGTTATGGCATCACAAAAAAATTCATTATTTGAATGTGCGCAGATGCTGGATTTTGTTAGAAAACATGAGAATCGTGAAAAGAAAATAAATCAAGCTAAATTTATAAAACCAGGAAAGTTAAAATCTTACCAAAAGCCAATATCAAACTCTCCTAGACTGAGTCATCCCCATAGTGAACTCTATCAAATACGCAGAAGATTACATATATGTTATAAGCCTTTTCAGCCAGTGCAAAGATCCATCTCTCCACAGAATGAGTTAATTCTCAGTCAGAACTGTGATTCTCTAAAAAGGAAAATGGCTGAAACTGATGGACAAAGACAGGTGAGACGACCAACTCACAGTGACGTCATGGAATGTGGACAGAAGAACAGGCAGTTCTCTGAGGTTTTGAAGGATAGAAAAATGTCTTTCCTAAATAGGGCGTTCCTGGAGATATTTGAGAGAGACAGAAGATTTGGTTTAGGGAGTGGCTAAGGAAAAACTGTAATTATAATGTTGTATCAAAATGTAATACAATGTCTCAATATTTATTTATAATCTTATACAGTAAAATTGTAGTTACATAGTTTCTAATAGTACATATATATATATATATATATATATATATATATACACTTGTCTAAGTAGAGATTGTGGTCCTCGAATTCCCTGCGGAAGATTCTGGCAGGCCTGAAGAAGAGGGGGCGTAAGGGGGGGTACTGTAACATACCTGGCGGCGTCCTTGCATGGTGGTCCATCTCCCACTGTGCAAGAGCGCGCACTTGATCTCCAGTCCAGAATGTCTCTCTGGCTTCCCTCCTTGCTGTCTGTTTGTCTGTTTCTGCTGCTTAAGGGCGGCGCCCGATCACTTCCTGCTTTTTGTACCTGCTGTGGGTCACACCCCTTGTGCGTCCTCAGCCTATTGCTGTCTGTCACCTGGTATATAGCTCAGCTGCTCCCATCTATCCCTGCCTGAGCATAGTGTTTCATTCAGTGTGTGCTTGCACTCTGAAGGTGCCAGGTCCCGTTCTTTGTCTCCTGCCTTGCGGTATCAGTTCCCGTGTCTGAACTGAGTCCTGTCTTTGTCTCCTGCCTTGCGGTATCAGTTCCCGTGTCTGAACTGAGTCCTGTCTATGTCTCCTGCCTTGCGGTATAGGTTCCCGTGTCTGTACTGTGTCCTATCTGTGTACCTTAACCTGCATTCTGTACTCGTTCCTTGCCTGTTCGTTCCGCCTTCCTGGAGGCTGTATTTCCAGGCCAGTCTGAACACGCTCCTTGCCTGTTCATCCTGCCTCTCTGGGGGCCGTATTCCCAGACCCGCTCCTGTATCCCGCTGCACTGTCGGTCTCCTCCGTACACTCAGTTCCAGTCTGAACTCTCTCCTATCTTTTACCTGTTTTTTCTCTATGTCCGTTCCATTCCTTTTTCTGCAGAGTCTGAACTCGTACCTAACTCCTGCTCGTTGTCACTGTACTTCCGTTTGTGAGTTTGTGGTCCACTCGCTACTTCTCTGCAAGTACCCTGTGGGTATCTGGTTCTGCCTTTCCCTTCTAGTCTGTTCCGTGTGAACAGAGTCCTGTCCGCCGTGTCTGCGGTTTTCGCTTTGCTCAGCTCTGTCCGCCGCGTCTGCGGTTTTCGCTTTGCTCAGCTCTGTCCGCCGCGTCTGCGGTTTTCGCTTTGCTCAGCTCTGTCCGCCGCGTCTGCGGTTATCGCTTTGCTCAGCTCTGTCCGCCGCGTCTGCGGTTTTCGCTTTGCTCAGCTCTGTCCGCCGCATCTGCGGTTTTCACTTTGCTCTGCTCTGTCCGCCCCGTCTGCGGTTTTCGCTTTGCTCTGCTCTGTCCGCCCCGTCTGCGGTTTTCGCTTTGCTCTGCTCTGTCCGCCCCGTCTGCGGTTTTCGCTTTGCTCTGCTCTGTCCGCCGAGTCTGCGGTTTTCGCTTTGCTCAGCTCTGTCCGCCGCGTCTGCGGTTTTCGCTTTGCTCAGCTCTGTCCGCCGCGTCTGCGGTTTTCGCTTTGCTCTGCTCTGTCCGCCGCGTCTGCGGTTTTCGCTTTGCTCAGCTCTGTCCGCCGCGTCTGCGGTTTTCGCTTTGCTCAGCTCTGTCCGCCCCGTCTGCGGTTTTCGCTTTGCTCAGCTCTGTCCGCCGCGTCTGCGGTTTTCGCTTTGCTCAGCTCTGTCCGCCGCGTCTGCGGTTATCGCTTTGCTCAGCTCTGTCCGCCGCGTCTGCGGTTTTCGCTTTGCTCAGCTCTGTCCGCCGCGTCTGCGGTTTTCGCTTTGCTCTGCTCTGTCCGCCCCGTCTGCGGTTTTCGCTTTGCTCTGCTCTGTCCGCCGAGTCTGCGGTTTTCGCTTTGCTCAGCTCTGTCCGCCGCGTCTGCGGTTTTCGCTTTGCTCAGCTCTGTCCGCCGCGTCTGCGGTTTTCGCTTTGCTCTGCTCTGTCCGCCGCGTCTGCGGTTTTCGCTTTGCTCAGCTCTGTCCGCCGCGTCTGCGGTTTTCGCTTTGCTCAGCTCTGTCCGCCCCGTCTGCGGTTTTCGCTTTGCTCAGCTCTGTCCGCCGCGTCTGCGGTTTTCGCTTTGCTCAGCTCTGTCCGCCGCGTCTGCGGTTTTCGCTTTGCTCAGCTCTGTCTACCGCGTCTGCGGTTTCGAATTTGTCTCCCAGTCTGCACTGGACCCTACCCAGCCTGTGCTCTAGTCTGCCTGTTCCTGTATTCCCCGGTGTGGGTCAACAGCCGTGTCCGGAGTCTGACCTGGAGTAGACCCTGGTTCCTCTGCTCGGTTCCTCCCTGGTGCACTGGCGTCGTATGCCGTCGTGCGACCTTGGTCGGATCGGGCAGATACATAGTTACGCCCCTCCAGGCACTCTCCGGTTCATGGCACAGTGGAATCACTACATAAACACGCACACGCCAGTCAGTCCAGGCGTGTGCATAACAGCATGCTCAGGCCATGGTTCCCGTTGAGCCCCACGGCCTTCGCTCTCTGAGAAGTTTTCCAGCGAATACATGCATTAAAAATAAATAAATAATTTTTTTTTTTTCTCAGCTGAGTTCCAGGCGAATTACGCACCCGTCCAGATGGATCTATCTGCTCTCGTTCCTGCGGATCCGCCACGTTACTATGGGGATCCAAGACAAAGTCGTGCATTTGTGGAGCAATGCATGCTACACTTCAAGTTCTACCCTCTATGTTTTCCCACCGATCGGGTTAAGGTGGCATTCATTATGTCTTACCTGGCGGGTGATGCCTTGGAATGGATCAACCCCCTTTATGAAACACAGGATCCGATCCTCCTGGACCTAATGGCCTTCCTAGTGGCCTTTCTAATGGTCTTCGATGATCCTAACCCGGAGGCTCCTGCTGAAGCTTCACCTCCCAATATCCCGGAGCAGCCCCGATGGGTAATGTGTGTGGGTAGCGCAATAGTCCTCCAGCCCAATGAGACTACTGCCCACCCAGAATCCTCACAGGGTGACTACGCTTCCCGGAAGACTTCTCCCAACCTCAAGAGGCAGTCCAGACGTGCTAGACGTAGAGGCAAGCCGTCACGCCAGGGTCTGTCCTCCCTGAGACCTCCTGACCCCAACCTTGAAGTCCCTACTGAAGCTTCATCTCCCTGTATCCCGCAGAAGCCCCAACGGGTAATGTGCGTGGGTAGTGCACCGGTTCTCCTGCCTGAAGAGACTTCTGCCCATCCAGACTCCACACAGGAGAACTTCCTGCACCCGGCATCAGATGCTTCACCCACTTTAACCGGTGTGCATGTCCAAGGATGCTCCAAAGCTGTGGCTACCTCTGAGTCTGTGCACCTCTACTACCTGGCGGAGGACCCCCTGTTGCCTCCTGAATCCTCCGGGATACCACTCGATGACAAATGGAGAGAGACTTCTCTACACTCGGTACTCGATACTTTGTCCGCTTCGTCCTGTGAGCCTGACAATGGGTACCCCAAAGTGGTAGTTACCCCCGAGTCTCTACACCCCTCCGACCAGGTGGAGGACCTCCAGTTGTCTCCAGAACCCTTCGGGGTGCTACCTGGTAGCGAAAGGACAGAGACTCTCCTATACTTTGTACCTGATACCTCGCTCGCTTCGTCCAGTGAGTCCAACCTAGTGTACTCCGAAGCAGAGGTTACTCCCGAGTCTCTACACCCCTCCGACCAGGCGGAGGACCTCCAGTCATCTCCAGAACCCTACGGGGTGCTACCTGGTAGCGAAAGGACAGAGACTCTCCTATACTCTGTACCTGATACCTCGCTCGCTTCGTCCAGTGAGTCCAACCTAGTGTACTCCGAAGCAGAGGTCACTCCCGAGTCTCTACACCCCTCCGACCAGGCAGAGGACCTCCAGTTGTCTCCAGAACCCTTCGGGGTAGCACCTGGTGGTGAATGGACAGAGACTTTCCTATATCCTGGATCTGATACCTCGCCTGCTTCGTTCAGTGAGTTCGACCTTGTGTACTCTGAAGCAGAGGTTACCCAGGAGTCTCTACACTCCTCTGACCAGGCGGAGTACCCCCAGTTGTCTCCAGAACCCTTTGGGGTGCCACCTGGTGGTGAATGGACAGAGACTTTCCTATACTCGGTACCCGATACCTCGCCTGCTTCCTCCAGTGAGTCCGACCTAGTGTACTCTGAAGCAGATGTTTTCTCTGAGCCTCTGCACTCTTCTGACCCGGCGGAGGACCTCCAGTTGTTTCCTGAATTCTCCGGGGTACCACCAGATAACAAAGAGACAGTGACTTTTCCTCATTATGTACCTGATAACCCGTCTATTTCTTCCTGTGAGCTTGACAAGATGTACCTCGAAGCAGAGATTACCCCCAAGTCTCTGTCCCCCTCCAACCCGGTGAAGGACTTCCAGTTGTCTCCTGTACCCTCTGGGGTGCCACCTGAAAAGATGTGGAGAGAGACTTCCTTGTGTGCTGTTCCTGGTACTCCACCCGTTTCGTCTGTTGCCAAGGATGGCTGGATAGGAGGTAGCATCCTAGCTAACCAGATGAGATCAATTTTTCCTGTGGACTGTGGAAGTGATCTCCTTGAAGTGAACAACTGGTCCTCGAATTCCCTGCGGAAGATTCTGGCAGGCCTGAAGAAGAGGGGGCGTAAGGGGGGGGGTACTGTAACATACCTGGCGGCGTCCTTGCATGGTGGTCCATCTCCCACTGTGCAAGAGCGCGCACTTGATCTCCAGTCCAGAATGTCTCTCTGGCTTCCCTCCTTGCTGTCTGTTTGTCTGTTTCTGCTGCTTAAGGGCGGCGCCCGATCACTTCCTGCTTTTTGTACCTGCTGTAGGTCACACCCCTTGTGCGTCCTCAGCCTATTGCTGTCTGTCACCTGGTATATAGCTCAGCTGCTCCCATCTATCCCTGCCTGAGCATAGTGTTTCATTCAGTGTGTGCTTGCACTCTGAAGGTGCCAGGTCCAGTTCTTTGTCTCCTGCCTTGCGGTATCAGTTCCCGTGTCTGAACTGAGTCCTGTCTATGTCTCCTGCCTTGCGGTATCTGTTCCCGTGTCTGAACTGAGTCCTGTCTTTGTCTCCTGCCTTGCGGTATCAGTTCCCGTGTCTGAACTGGGTCCCGTTCTTTGTCTCCTGCCTTGCGGTATCAGTTCCCGTGTCTTAACTGAGTCCTGTCTATGTCTCCTGCCTTGCGGTATCAGTTCCCGTGTCTGAACTGAGTCCTGTCTTTGTCTCCTGCCTTACGGTATCAGTTCCCGTGTCTGAACTGAGTCCTGTCTATGTCTCCTGCCTTGCGGTATCAGTTCCCGTGTCTGTACTGTGTCCTATCTGTGTACCTTAACCTGCAGTCTGTACTCGTTCCTTGCCTGTTCGTTCCGCCTTCCTGGAGGCTGTATTTCCAGGCCAGTCTGAACACGCTCCTTGCCTGTTCGTCCTGCCTCTCTGGGGGCCGCATTCCCAGACCCGCTCCTGTATCCCGCTGCAGTGTCGGTCTCCTCCGTACACTCAGTTCCAGTCTGAACTCTCTCCTATCTTTTACCTGTTTTTTCTCTATGTCCGTTCCATTCCTTTTTCTGCAGAGTCTGAACTCGTACCTAACTCCTGCTCGTTGTCACTGTACTTCCGTTTGTGAGTTTGTGGTCCACTCGCTACTTCTCTGCAAGTACCCTGTGGGTATCTGGTTCTGCCTTTTCCTTCTAGTCTGTTCCGTGTGAACAGAGTCCTGTCCGCCGCGTCTGCGGTTTTCGCTTTGCTCAGCTCTGTCCGCCGCGTCTGCGGTTTTCGCTTTGCTCAGCTCTGTCCGCCGCGTCTGCGGTTTTCGCTTTGCTCAGCTCTGTCCGTCGCGTCTGCGGTTTTCGCTTTGCTCAGCTCTGTCCGCCGCGTCTGCGGTTTTCGCTTTGCTCAGCTCTGTCCGCCGCGTCTGCGGTTTTCGCTTTGATCTGCTCTGTCCGCCCCGTCTGCGGTTTTCGCTTTGCTCTGCTCTGTCCGCCCCGTCTGCGTTTTTCGCTTTGCTCTGCTCTGTCCGCCCCGTCTGCGGTTTTCGCTTTGCTCTGCTCTGTCTGCCCCGTCTGCGGTTTTCGCTTTGCTCAGCTCTGTCCACCGCGTCTGCGGTTTTCGCTTTGCTCAGCTCTGTCCACCGCGTCTGTGGTTTTCGCTTTGCTCAGCTCTGTCTACCGCGTCTGCGGTTTTGAATTTGTCTCCCCGTCTGTACTGGACCCTACCCAGCCTGTGCTCTAGTCTGCCTTTTCCTGTATTCCCCGGTGTGGGTCAACAGCCGTGTCCGGAGTCTGACCTGGAGTAGACCCTGGTTCCTCTGCTCGGTTCCTCCCTGGTGCACTGGCGTCGTATGCCGTCGTGCGACCTTGGTCGGATCGGGCAGATACTTAGTTACGCCCCTCCAGGCACTTTCCGGCAGAGTGGAATCACTACATAAACACGCACACGCCAGTCAGTCCGGGCGTGTGCATAACAGATTGCGTATAATTGTATTTATATATACGTTTATAAGATATATATATATATATTAATTAGTAAATTAGAACTTCATATATATAAATTTAAGTAGCAATATTTTGAATTACATTAGAACCAACCAATATATGTATAAGATATTTAAATAATTCTGTTTCTGTATGAATTTGATATTTAATTTTATTTTCTTATATTTCCTTAGAGTTTTCATTCCAAAGCAGGATTTGATCAAAGAACTCTAAAATGGATTTATTTCTTTATTCACACAGGAAGTGAAAAAATTGCATGATTTTATGTGTATAACATTTTAAAATAATAACAATATATCTAGTTGAACTATAATATATATGTAATACTTATTAATTCTTTTGTGTTGCTAATATTTTCTGTGCATGAAGTGTTCGTGCAAATTAAAGTAGCTTTACAGCATGACGTGTGACAGCTGCGGCCTTTGAACTTTGAGCTAATAGTATAGGATCCCATTCATTATATTTTCAACTGATGTAACTTAAGACCGGGCAGCCAGTGAAAAAAGAATCTAAGACAAGAGTTTTTTCAAGTGTCTGAAATTCCAGTGACTTACTCTCATATTATATAATATGTACTTGGGGAATAGTCAAAGAAATATAAAGATATTCAATTGATATGGCAATGCGCATTAATAAATTGGGATACAACAATTTTGGGTTAAATATATATATATATATCTAAAACTTCATATGTGGAATGTTTGAGTTGAACAGATCTGTGAATGTCAGAGTGAAGGTGACAGATGAGTAAATCAGCAGCTGCTAAGTGTGATTGATGTGACAGAGGCCTCGTATGTTTGTATGTTTGAAAAAAAAAATGTTTCTTTATGTGAAGGTACAAAAATATATTTAATTTTGAGGAAATTATAATACATAATTAGGTATTATCTACATATATATATTTCTATATTTCTTTAATAATTATTATTTCTTGATTTAACTAATAGTGGATAAGGGCAACCACACATCAAAATGGTTTACAAAGCAAATTTATATTTAGAATAATTTTCCACATGATAATATTCTTGAATAACTATAATATTATTTTTAATGGTTACCTAAATAGGTACACACATCTCTTTAGTCAAATCTATGCTACTCATCGATATGAAATTTATGCACAATATTTCTAGAAGAATAATTATTTTTAATTTGGTTCTGATATATACATAAATTTTATAAAATAATATTTTTGGTATTAAGGGGGAAAATGTGTTTTTGATCCTGATTACATAATCACTTTTGATCAATACTTATTTTCTCACATTTTAATAAAGAAGAAATAATAATAAGGTACTATGGTATAATTAAGAAGGGTATTACATGCAAAGTTGCATAATTTAATATTTTTTGGTGGTACAAGGTTATGACAAATATGAAATCATCCAAATAATGGAGATATAAGGGTATTTTTTATGGAGAATATAATTACTCTGCATTTGTTATTAAAATTTAAAGTCCTTATTTTTATTTTTATTCTTATTTTTACTCTTAATTTTATTTTTCATTTTTAAAATTTTATTCTTACTTTATACTTCTTATTTTTCTATTTTTTCATTTTTTAATTCTCATTTGATTTTATTTGAGTTCAATATCTCAATTGAGAAAACACATTAATATTTAATAAAGTAATGTCTAATACAAGAGTATTGCTTCATTAAATATATATTGCTAAGGAAAAAAATGTTTACATTTTCTGAGTAAACACAACAATTCATTCATTCATTTATTCATTCATTCATTCATTCATACATTCATATATTTATTCATTTTGGTTCAGGAGTATACATTCTTTGATATTATTGGTTTAATAAAGATATAAAAACTTGTTTTTTCAAAATACACTGACACCTATGGGTTGGAAAAGGTAATTACACCTATGACATAAAAATGTTCTATCATGTGGAGAACTTGATTGATAATGAATTATTATCTATTATTGTTTATTATTCCAAACATAATTTATTTTAATATTTTGATAATAATTAGATGGATATTACTGATTGCTATGGTACGCTGTGATATTATAGGTTAGGAAAAACTGCCAGATTTGGTATCAGATTAGGGAATGAAGACTTCAATCAAGACATCGCAATTATGAATTCTATCTTAATAAAGACTCTTAATTTTTATAAATCAAAGAGATTCTCAAAAGTTACAAGAAGAAGCAACTGATATCCGGACGTCTCAGAAGGTAACAGGTGTGAATGCTGAGTGTTATAATAGACTGTGTCCATTACTTACAATACAATTCACACCACTGATCACCAGGACGGCAGAGGACGATGATCCTATATGTACTGTGTTGTGTTCAAGTTTCATCACGTTCCAGTGGTTTCTTATCACCTGCAACGCTTCAATGAAAGCTGGTGAACAGGTAATACCTGGCATATGTGTCCTGTATATAAAGGACTGAGTACTGGTTATGGTGCTATATAAAGCAGGAAAGTGGCAAGTTAACCCTTGCTTTACTGACCAAAGACGTCACATCTGTTCCAAAAGTGACACGAGACCAGTGCGGACACACGGAAGATTCCAAAGACGATCCAACGTAAGTCCAGGTGACACTGCACAGATATTAAAGCTACATTTCATCCATGGACTTTGTTTTCTTATCAACTGACACACATGATCTTTCTAATAAAGAGTACAGTTTATGGACTGAACAATAATGAGCACAATTATGGACTGTACAATATCTACATGCTGTAATTTATTTCAAAGGAGTTTTCATCTAAAGACTGTGTTATAAAAGAACAAAGAAGAAGACGAGACGACGACCCGATGACATCAGATGATGACGATTGAACCCGCGATTGCTTCAATTTAGATATAGGGAAGTATAATTATACATATTAAATGAATATTAGTCACGGCTTACCATAACATGAATTCACATCATTATATAACAATAATCCGATATTGATACTATTATTACTATTATTATTATTATGGAAATTTAATGATATTGCCAAGGAAGAAGGAAAGAAAAAATGATTGATGAATGTATCTTCTTTTGAGATATTTCAGTTAAAGTCCTTTTATTCTCAAAAAGGGGGAAATGTTAAATGGTTAATTATGGAAATTCATTTGGAATGTTAATCGATAATCATTTTTCTGAGTTCTATGCCTCAGCCATCGTGCCTAGT
The DNA here is from genome assembly GCF_046119375.1 of Phyllobates terribilis. Taxonomy (NCBI): domain Eukaryota; kingdom Metazoa; phylum Chordata; class Amphibia; order Anura; family Dendrobatidae; genus Phyllobates; species Phyllobates terribilis. The sequence continues at coordinate 673,646,651 of NW_027362764.1, read as the reverse complement.
TGACATGCGCTATTTGTGTGTGTATTTTTGGTTCACTACCATATGTAGAACAGGTGTCCATATGACTGGCTATAAAAGCCCATGGTACAGAAAGGGGGGGCTCTCTTGCTCTGCCCACCCCACAAGACACAGAATCTTCATGCTGAGAAGCAGATGACATGTAGGCCTGGACACATGCTGGACAAAGACATGATTTACCAGCCAGGATCCAAGGAAAGATGGGTGAATCTCAACAATTAAACAATTAAGCTAATTATGGACAAATGAACAATTACTTTATAACTAATTATTGTATGTACCTGCTGCAATCTGATTCTTTTTAATGGACAATCCAAGAATAAATAGATACATTTTTTTATAAGAATATTGTGATATTGATACTTTGAGAAGTCCTCAGTAGAAAAAAATAATACAGGAAGAGTAATATTTTACAGTCTCCCATCCAAGTACTAACCAGGCCCAACCCTGCTTAGCTTCCGAGATCAGATGAGATCGGGCATGTTCAGGGTGGTGTGGCCATAGGCAGAGACAAGCCTCTCACTTGCTGCTTTTCTACTTTGACATCTGGCTGCCGGATGCCCTTTCCAGTGCTCAGCAAGACCAGGTCCTTTTGTGCTTTCCCTTCTCTTCAATTTTTTTGCTGGCTTCCTTTAAAGGTCTTGGAGACACATCGCCCCACTCAGAGCCGCTGAGCTCACTGATCGGCTGCAGCGCTGTCGACGGAACGTCAGCTTCACGGCCAATGCCACAGTCTGGGAGCAGAGGCGAGACTCACCGGTAGACCCGGGAAGGTTGAGTAGAGCGCGGTTAGTTGCTTTCTAATAGCCTGCAGCCGGGGATTAACTTTTAATGAAAGGGAACAATCCCTTTGACTGTCTGCAGCGCGCCACACCTAGGAAGCGCACTCTTACACACAAGCCAGCATGCACACGTGCTCGCACGTGACAACACCCCCTATCTGCCCCTACAACCTCTCCGTCACCATGCGTCAGACTCTCCTGCCTGTTTTATGATTTCAGGGACCTAGCAGGAATCACCCCCTCCCCTCCCCAATTCCTTCCGCACCTTCCTTGCCTTCCTTGCACTGAGGTTGGCTCTTTGTCAGCCGTCTGGCTTGGTTACACAAGCTTCTTTGCAGAGAAACATGTTACTTCTGCTGGCCCTCGCTAGGCGGCCGGCATCCAAAACCTTCCCTGGGCACCTGCTGAAAGCCTGGCCCCTTCACGGCCCCGGGTGCTTTTAACGCCATCATTTCCACACGGTGAGCTGCGGAGTCAATAATCACTCCTAGCCGTGGCAAGGAGCTCGGTGTCAGGCCTGCGTGAACGCGGCGGGGTAGCGTACTTAGCTGCCAACTGGCTCAGAGGCCTTGGGGCTTCCATCATCTAAGTTACTTAAGGTCGGTGTCCGGCAAGGCGCCGTTCCATGCTAGCCGAGCTGGGCAGTAGGTTAAAACGTCATCAAAATAGTCTACAGCACCTGGTGTTCCCAGGAGGTCTCCCATCCAAGTACTGTCTGAGCCCAGCCCTGCTTTGCTTCTGAGATCAGACAAGATTGGGCATATCCAAGGTGGTATGGCCAGTAGACGCTGCTCGATTCATCGCCCGGCCAACCTTTCTCAGGATCGCTTGGCGGCGAGCAATCTGGCCGTGACGGGGCGGGCTCCGAAGGGTCCATGCAAAGGCTGTGCCGTCCCTACAGGTGTGGTTTGTTTAGCAGTGATTCACCCGCCGCATCAGGTGTCTACAAAAATGTCTCGGCGCAGGGTCTCCTGCAGGCTAAACCCTTCATCGCGGTAATGTGACAGAAAGAGCAAGCTGGATCCGTAACCTGGGGGCGGAGCGAGACATCCAGGGGTGAATGAAGGAAGAGGGTGAGATGGTTGCCAGTGACTTTGAGCTGCTCTTCAGGGGGGAGGGTCGTGTTGCCTGCAAAGGTCTTCTGCTTGGGGTTACCGGTGGTTGCCTCCAGCCACGCGGGAGACGCCGGTCCTGGTGAAAAGGAGCCTAGTATTAAAAGTAAAGAAGCAACATTGCTGGAGGCCCACGGTGATCAGAAGGATGCTGGTATTTTGCAGAGATGAAATAGCGCAAGATAGAAAGCAAATGAAAAAAAGAAAAGAGAATGAATGTGTGCACTTGTGAAAGGGAATGGAAAAAAGGCATAGAAGAGAGTGCCCCCTGCTGGTAGAAGGAAGGAGAAAGCAAAAGCCTACAGCACCTGGTATTCCCAGGTGGTCTACCATCCAAGTACTAACCAGGCCCAACCCTGCTTAGCTTCCGAGATCAGACAAGATCAGGCGTGTTCAGGGTGGTATGGCCGTAGGCAGAGACAAGCCTCTCACATGCTGCTTTTCTACTTTAACGTCTGGCTGCCGGCTGCCCTTTCCAGTGCTCAGCAAGACCAGGTCCTTTTGTGCTTTCCCTTCTCTTCAATTTTTTTGCTGGCTTCCTTAAAATGTCTTGTAGACACAACGCCCCACTCAGAGCCGCTGAGCTCACTGATCGGCTGCAGCGCTGTCGACGGAAAGTCAGCTTCACGGCCAATGCCACAGGCCGGGAGCAGAGGCGAGACTCATCGGTAGACCCGGGTAGGTTGAGTAGAGCGCGGTTAGTTGCTTTCTAATAGCCTGCAGCCGGGGATTAACTTTTAATGAAAGGGAACAATCCCTTTGACTGTCTGCAGCGCGCCACACCTAGGAATCGCACTTTCACATACAAGCCAGCATGCACACGTGCTCGCACGTGACAACACCCCCTATCTGCCTCTACAACCTCTCCGTCACCATGCGTCAGACTCTCCTGCCTGTTTTATGATTTCAGGGCCCTAGCAGGAATCACCCCCCCCTCCCCAATTCCTTCCGCACCTTCCTTGCCTTCCTTGCACTGAGGTTAGCTATTTGTCAGCCGTCTGGCTTGGTTACACAAGCTTCTTTGCAGAGAAACATGTTACTTCTGCTGGCCCTCGCTAGGCGGCCGGCATCTAAAACCTTCCCTGGGCACCTGCTGAAAGCCTGGCCCCTTAACGGCCCCGGGTGCTTTTAACGCCATCATTTCCACACGGCGAGCTGGGGAGTCAATAAGCACTCCTAGCCGTGGCAAGGAGCTTGGTGTCAAGCCTGCGTGAAGGCTGCGGGGTAGCGAACTTAGCTGCCAACTGGCTCAGAGGCCTTGGGGCTTCCATCATCTAAGTTACTTAAGGTCGGTGTCCAGCAAGGCGCCGTTCCATGCTAGCCGAGCTGGGCAGTAGGGCAAAACGTCATCAAAATGGTCTACAGCACCCGGTGTTCCCAGGAGGTCTCCCATCCAAGCCCAGACCTGCTTTGCTTCCAAGATCAGACAAGATCAGGCGTATCCAAGGTGATATGGCCAGTAGACGCTGCTTGATCCATTGCCCCGCAAGCCTTTCTCAGGATCGCTTGGTGGCGAGCAATCTGGCCGTGACGGGGCGGGCTCCGAAGGGTCCATGCAAAGGCTGTGCCGTCCCTACAGGTGTGGTTTGTTTAGCAGTGATTCACCCGCCGCATCAGCTGTCTTCAAAAATGTCTCGGCGCAGGGTCTCCTGCAGGCTAAACCCTTCATCGCGGTAACGTGACAGAAAGAGCAAGCTGGACCCGTAACTTGGGGGCGGAGCGAGACGTCCAGGGGTGAATGAAGGAAGAGGGTGAGATGGTTGCCAGTGACTTTGAGCTGCTCTTTAGGGGGGAGGGTCGTGTTGCCTGCAAAGGTCTTCTGCTTGGGGTTACCGGTGGTTGCCTCCAGCCACCCGGGAGACGCTGGTCCTGGTGAAAAGGAGCCTAGTATTAAAAGTAAATAAGCAACAATGCTGGAGGCCCACGGTGATCAGAAGGATGCTGGTATTTTGCAGAGATGAAATAGCGCAAGAGAGAAAGCAAATGAAAAAAAGAAAAGAGAATGAATGTGTGCACTTGTGAAAGGTAATGGAAAAAAGGCATAGAAGAGAGTGCCCCCTGCTGGTGGAAGGAAGGAAAAAGCAAAAGCCTACAGCACCTGGCATTCCCAGGCGGTCTCTGTTAAATGGTTAATTATGGAAATTCATTTGGAATGTTAATCGATAATCATTTTTCTGAGTTCTATGCCTCAGCCATCGTGTCTAGTTGACATGCGCTATTTGTGTGTGTATTTTTGGTTCACTACCATATGTAGAACAGGTGTCCATACGACTGGCTATGAAAGCCCATGGTACAGAAAGGGGGGGCTCTCTTGCTCTGCCCACCCCACAAGACACAGAATCTTCATGCTGAGAAGCAGATGACATGTAGGCCTGGACACATGCTGGACAAAGACATGATTTACCAGCCAGGATCCAAGGAAAGATGGGTGAATCTCAACAATTAAGCTAATTATGGACAAATGGACAATTAATTTATAACTAATTATTGTATGTACCTCCTGCAATCTGATTCTTTTTAATGGACAATCCAAGAATAAATAGATACATTTTTTTATAAGAATATCGTGATATTGATACTTTGGGAAGTCCTCAGTAGAAAAAAATAATACAGGAAGAGTATTATTTTGCAATGGTGAGCCAGCCAGTCCTGTTTTTTTGTTTTTTAAATTAAGTAAGTGAATTTATTCTGTGAACAAGGACCTACAGACTGAGGAAAGACAGGAAGCAGAGGTACTAACAAGGAACAGAATCACACAGGAAAAGAATCAGACGAACTGAAGACAGGACGTGCTGATAAAGAGAAGCCAAGGAATCTTAAGGTAAGCAAAATATGGATATAATTTCTTCTTTTGCTAAACAAAGTAATATTAATTTCAAAGTTAATGTAGGAGATGACATAGAAGTTTTGTGGCTCAGTTTATACAAAGAATGTGAATTGCAGAATTTACAGTTAACTTCTAAATTGGTAAATAGAGACAAACAGAAATTGAGAAATATTCTACATTTGGTAGATTTTTTTCATAGTCTTGTGTTAGAGATTTCTAAGCAGGAAAATAGTGTAGAAGTGTCAGACGGTGATACTGATTCAGACTGTAATGTGGAAAATGAACAAGAAGTAAGACACGTGTCTGTAACTGAAGGTGACCTTGGGTCTGACCAAGAGACGGACATACAGAAACCTGACATGGGAGGAGACATGACTGACATACGAGAAACCGACATACTAGGTGATATGGGAGGAGACATGAGTGACGTAGGAGGAACGGACGTACAAGAGCCACTAAAAATATCAGAGAATTCTGGAATTACCCAGGCTCAACTCCAAATTAAAATGAGGAAAAATTTGCTGAAATTATACAAAATCATGCCAAAATATGATGTCAAAATCCATGCCTGTAGAAATTCAGAGACATTTGAGAGCTTCTCTGATAAGTTTGATTTATCCAATGAGGAGAGGAATCAATTATTTAAAATATGGATTCCTGTGACATTGTCCAGACGTTTACATTTAATGCCCTGTGAAAATGACTCTCCTAATGGATGGGAAAATGATTCGGACAGATTAAGATATTTGATTTATTGTGTCACAAAGGAATTTCCCAACATAGAAGATCTGCAGAAACTAAGGATTGGTAGGAAGGAATGTACATATACATTCATGTCCATATTTGAACGGTTGTACAAAGCTCTCATCAAAAATGGAAAAGTACAACATATGATAACAACTTTTGTACAAAAATTCAAATTCCTAAATTCAGTTTCCCAAGTTATGGCATCACAAAAAAATTCATTATTTGAATGTGCGCAGATGCTGGATTTTGTTAGAAAACATGAGAATCGTGAAAAGAAAATAAATCAAACTAAATTTATAAAACCAGGAAAGGTAAAATCTTACCAAAATCCAATATCAAACTCTCCTAGACTGAGTCATCCCCATAGTGAACTCTATCAAATACGCAGAAGATTTCATATATGTTATAAGCCATATCAGCCAGTGCAAAGATCCATCTCTCCACAGAATGAGTTAATTCTCAGTCAGAACTGTGATTCTCTAAAAAGGAAAATGGCTGAAACTGATGGACAGAGACAGGTGAGACGACCAACTCACAGTGACGTCATGGAATGTGGACAGAAGAACAGGCAGTTCTCTGAGGTTTTGAAGGATAGAAAAATGTCTTTCCTAAATAGGGCGTTCCTGGAGATATTTGAGAGAGACAGAAGATTTTGTTTAGGGAGTGGCTAAGGAAAAACTGTAATTATAATGTTGTATCAAAATGTAATACAATGTCTCAATATTTATTTATAATCTTATACAGTAAAATTGTAGTTACATAGTTTCTAATAGTTCATATATATATATATATATACACTTGTCTAAGAAGAGATTGCGTATAATTGTATTTATATATACGTTTATAAAATATATATATATATATTAATTAATAAATTAGAACTTCATATATATAAATTTAAGTAGCAATATTTTGAATTACATTAGAACCAACCAATATATGTATAAGATATTTAAATAAATCTGTTTCTGTAAGAATTTGATATTTAATTTTATTTTCTTATATTTCCTTAGAGTTTTCATTCCAAAGCAGGATTTGATCAAAGAACTCTAAAATGGATTTATTTCTTTATTCACACAGGAAGTGAAAAAATTGAATGATTTTATGTGTATAACATTTTAAAATAATAACAATATATCTAGTTGAACTATAATATATATGTAATACTTATTAATTCTTTTGTGTTGCTAATATTTTCTGTGCATGAAGTGTTCGTGCAAATTAAAGTAGCTTTACAGCATGACGTGTGACAGCTGCGGCCTTTGAACTTTGAGCTAATAGTATAGTATCCCATTGATTCTATTTTCAACTGATGTAACTTAAGACCGGGCAGCCAGTGAAAAAAGAATCTAAGACAAGAGTTTTTTCAAGTGTCTGAAATTCCAGTGACTTACTCTCATATTATATAATATGTACTTGGGGAATATTCAAAGAAATATAAAGATATTCCATTGATATGGCAATGCGCATTAATAAATTGGGATACAACAATTTTGGGTTAAATATATATATATATATCTAAAACTTCATATGTGGAATGTTTGAGTTGAACAGATCTGTGAATGTCAGAGTGAAGGTGACAGATGAGTAAATCAGCAGCTGCTAAGTGTGATTGATGTGACAGAGGCCTCGTATGTTTGTATGTTTGAAAAAAAAAATGTTTCTTTATGTGAAGGTACAAAAATATATTTAATTCTGAGGAAATTATAATACATAATTAGGTATTATCTACATATATATATTTCTATATTTCTTTAATAATTATTATTTCTTAATTTAACTAATAGTGGATAAGGGCAACCACACATCAAAATGGTTTACAAAGCAAATTTATATTTAGAATAATTTTCCACATGATAATATTCTTGAATAGCTATAATATTATTTTTAATGGTTACCTAAATAGGTACACACCTCTCTTTAGTCAAATCTATGCTACTCATCGATATGAAATGTATGCACAATATTTCTTGAAGAATAATTATTTTTAATTTGGTTCTGATATATACATAAATTTTATAAAATAATATTTTTGGTATTAAGGGGGAAAATGTGTTTTTGATCCTGATTACATAATCACTTTTGATCAATACTTATTTTCCACACATTTTAATAAAGAAGAAATAATAATAAGGTACTATGGTATAATTAAGAAGGGTATTACATGCAAAGTTGCATAATTTAATATTTTTTGTGGTACAAGGTTATGACAAATATGAAATCATCCAGATAATGGAGATATAAGGGTATTTTTTATGGAGAATATAATTACTCTGCATTTGTCATTAAAATTTAAAGGCCTTATTTTTATTTTTATTCTTATTTTTACTCTTAATTTTATTTTTCATTTTTAAAATTTTATTCTTACTTTATACTTCTTATTTTTCTATTTTTTAATTTTTTAATTCTCATTTGATTTTATTTGAGTTCAATATCTCAATTGAGAAAACACATTAATATTTAATAAAGTAATGTCTAATACAAGAGTATTGCTTCATTAAATATATATTGCTAAGGAAAAAAATGTTTACATTTTCTGAGTAAACACAACAATTCATTCATTCATTTATTCATTCATTCATTCATTCATACATTCATATATTTATTCATTTTGGTTCAGGAGTATACATTCTTTGATATTATTGGTTTAATAAAGATATAAAAACTTGTTTTTTCAAAATACACTGACACCTATGGGTTGGAAAAGGTAATTACACCTATGACATAAAAATGTTCTATCATATGGAGAACTTGATTGATAATGAATTATTATCTATTATTGTTTATTATTCCAAACATAATTTATTTTAATATTTTGATAATAATTAGATGGATATTACTGATTGGTATGGTACGCCGTGATATTATAGGTTAGGAAAAACTGCCAGATTTGGTATCAGATTAGGGAATGAAGACTTCAATCAAGACATCGCAATTATGAATTCTATCTTAATAAAGACTTTTAATTTTTATAAATCAAAGAGATTCTCAAAAGTTACAAGAAGAAGCAACTGATATCCGGACGTCTCAGAAGGTAACAGGTGTGAATGCTGAGTGTTATAATAGACTGTGTCCATTACATACAATACAATTCACACCACTGATCACCAGGACGGCAGAGGACGATGATCCTATATGTACTGTGTTGTGTTCAAGTTTCATCACGTTCCACTGGTTTCTTATCACCTGCAACGCTTCAATGAAAGCTGGTGAACAGGTAATACCTGGCATATGTGTCCTGTATATAAAGGACTGAGTACTGGTTATGGTGCTATATAAAGCAGGAAAGTGTCAAGTTAACCCTTGCTTTATTGACCAAAGACGTCACATCTGTTCCAAAAGTGACACGAGACCAGTGCGGACACACGGAAGATTCCAAAGACGATCCAACGTAAGTCCAGGTGACACTGCACAGATATTAAAGCTACATTTCATCCATGGACTTTGTTTTCTTATCAACTGACACACATGATCTTTCTAATAAAGAGTACAGTTTATGGACTGAACAATAATGAACACAATTATGGACTGTACAATATCTACATGCTGTAATTTATTTCAAAGGAGTTTTCATCTAAAGACTGTGTTATAAAAGAACCAAGAAGAAGATGAGACGACAACCCGATGACATCAGATGATGACGATTGAACCCGCGATTGCTTCAATTTAGATATAGGGAAGTATAATTATACATATTGTAACGGGTCTGGGAGGCGGAACCTCTGAGCTACTATACAAGGGGGCAGTCCTTGTAAGGGAGCGGGTGGCGACCAGGGAAGATGGGCAGGAGGTCACAGCAGGTGACCGGGACAGTCTCTGAGTGAACGGGCTGGAGGTCACGGCAAGTGACCGGGGCAGTCTCTGAATGAACGGGCAGATGGTCACGGCAAGTGACCGGGGCAGTCTCTGGATGAACGGGCAGATGGTCACGGCAAGTGACCGGGGCAGTCTCTGGATGAACGGGCAGATGGTCACGGCAAGTGACCGGGGCAGTCTCTGAATGAACGGGCAGATGGTCACGGCAAGTGACCGGGGTTAGTCTCTAGGTAAAGGGTTGGTACGACCTGTGGCGGCTGATGATAGACGTGAGCTCCCAGGTGAGCAGGCGAGAGTCTCTGGATGAACGGGTGGTCACAGCATGTGACGGCGGAGCCTCCAGGAAGACCAACAGACAGGCGGCAGATGAGCGCTCCCAGTTGAGCGGGCAGAAGTCTCTGGACAGGCGGGTGGTCACAGCACGTGACGGCAGAGCCTCCAGGTAGGCTAGCAGACAGGCAGCAGATGAGCGCTCCCAGGTGAGCGAGCAGGAGTCACTGGACAGGCAGGTGGTCACAGCACGTGACGGTGGAGCCTCCAGGTAGACTAGCAGGCAGGTAGCAGGTGTGTGCTCCCAGGTGAGCGGGCAAGCTGGTCCATAGACAGACTGACAGGAGTTGGAAGGCAGACCGTCGGACCTCAGGCAAGCAGGCAGGTGGCTGATATGCGCTCCCAGGTGAGCGGGCAGGCTGGTCCTTAGACAGACTAACAGGAGTAGTAAGGCAGACCGTCGGACCTCAGACTAGCAGGCAGGTAGCAGATAATCAGGCAGGAATCTGGCAGGTAACTGGCAGGTAACTGGCAATGGGACCTGAGGGCTGAAGCAGAGTAGTGAACAGTGCAACAACATTGCTCGGTCACCTCCATTTTGGAGGAGGTGCCTTATATATGGTGAAGTCCTCCGGCCATTGGCCGGGGACTCCTTAGGACGGCGCGCGCGGCCCCTTTAAGAGGGAGCGAGAGCGCGCGCGCCCTAAGCACAGTGGACGGGAAGGAGCGCGCGCTGCCAGCAGAGCGGGAGGAGGACGCCGGGCACGGAGCAGGGAGGTGAGGGGAACAGCGTCCCTGCCTAGTAGAGGGCAGGGACGCCGGCGCTACACATATTAAATGAATATTAGTCACGGCTTACCATAACATGAATTCACATCATTATATAACAATAATT